>NW_023597034.1:1108248-1123661 GCF_011947565.3 Pollicipes pollicipes
AGATGACAACGGGCAGGGTTCGGCGAGTACTTTATGAGATCCACAATGTCCCGGCATCCACAGAAAGGTCACATGTTGGTCGGTAGGTAGCGAAAGCATTATATCATGGATGTCATACACTCCCGGGTGGTTGAAATCATCGAGTCGCTAAAGGGCCTGCAGCGATGCCTTGGAGCCTGTGTGTGTCGTAGCCTGAGGAATACGTTTGACTCTGACATGTAACAGCGCTCGTTTTATAACGTGTACTTCCGCAGAGAACACTGTTCTGAAGTCTGGAAGACGTTTGGTGAGTCGAAAGAGGACCGGCGGCTGCTGCACCAACCTGGCCACCATGAGCAGATCCATCGGTGTGAAAGAAAACGGATTCGGCGTGCGTATTCCGGTACTCGAGGAAGGCAGACTGCACCTCAGCAGGTGACGAGTCTGATTTATTGGATCTAAATAGATACTCTATTGAGATAGCATTGAAAAGCCAGAACGGCGTCAATGGAGGGTTACGAACAACACGTATGCATGGAATGCCAAGACCTGGTCGCGTCTGCTTGACAGCGTGGAACAGGAAACACGACCTTCGCTTATGTCCTCGTGGATGCGGTTTATTGGTTTCAACAACAACGGATACCGCGCGGTTCATCACACATGGAGATTTGCAGTAGAAACGAAGCAGCAAGAAGTAACACCAGTCTGCCAGCGCTGGCAGGTTGGTGTCAGCACGGATGGCGAGAACTGGGGTCGTGCGGAAGGCCCCTGTGATCAGACGCAGGCAAGTTGATTGAATGACTTCCAAGTGTTTACAAAGGTTGACCGAGATAGTACTGAACATGAAGCTGTTATACTCCAGAGCTGATCGGATGAAACCTATAAAAAGTGTGGTAAGCGTCATTCGGCCTGTCCCCCAGGTATGACCAGCAAGGCACCTGAGGACGTTAAGCCGTTTTAAGCAACGATATCTGACATCCTCTTTCTGTGCTTGAAGGGTTAGACACGAGTCCAATGTAATTCCGGGAAGTTTGTGTGACTTGCAGAATGGCATAGGAATACCACAAATTTGTGGGGGTATTGCTTTACCGTCGCACGGTAAGTGGCGGTAAGGAACTTCGTTTGAAAATGAGCATGGCGGACTTTGGAGCGGAAAGAAGTCCTATTCACGGCACCAATTCACACAACGATCCATTGCTTTTTGTAAGCTGAGAAAGATTCTTTATAGTCTCTGTGCGAGCTCCATATAGCAAGATCGTCAGTAAACAGCGAATTCTGATGCACCCTAGGGTGTTGGGAGTATGAGAAAAACATCACTGATGGCGATAACAAACGGCGTTGGAGAAAGAACACCACCTTGTGGAACACCGTGATCCATACGGTGCAAGTCAGATACCGTGGTGGATTGGCAGCGTACACTGAACGAACGGCTCTGTAAGAAATTACAAAGAAAATAGGCCAAGTGTCCTCCAAGGCGAAAAACATGCCGCTTGTAGACCACGGTGTCGCGATGGACTTTGCTGTATGCTGATGTGAGGTCAAGAAACACAGCGACGGTTGGATGCTCTCGATTCCAGTTGGCCTGTTTACCTGAAGCGAGCGTATAATGTTTTCTGCTGTGCCATAGCTACTTCGTCATCCACTTTGCAACGCGTCTTACAGCTGATTTGTTTCCAGGAACCATGGCAGGCGTGAACTGACCATTCGTTCCACGACCTTACATGCACAATGTGTGAGTGATTTGGACGATATGAGTTCGCGGACAGCTTTTCTTTGCCGGGCTTCAGGATTGGAATGACAGTGCTTTGGAGCCATACGTTCGGGAGAGCGTGATTGATCCAGAGATTGTGGATAGCGATTAGAAGTGTTGACAGGTTTAAAGTAGATAGATTGATGAAAAACGAGTAAGGTAGCCCATCTAGGCCAACCGGAGTTTTATCGCCGCATTTGGTAAGCGACGGTTCGAGTTCACGCATGGCAAAATTAGGATTATAGGTTTCATCGTGATCAGAGGTAAACTCGAGGGTGGAAGTTCTGTCAGCTAAACATCACCTAACACTGGGGGAGCAAATGTTTGAGGAGGCCACAAAGACAAAGTGTTGCGCAGATATATTGGACGACCTTACGTGGATCCGTTATAACGTCGCTTCCTCTCGTATACTGTGGGAACGCACAAACATAATTCCGGCGAGAGGCAAGCGAGCGGACATGTTCCCAAATTTTGCTCAATGACGTAAAGCGATTGCACGTCGAAGCAAGGTCTCGCCATGCCGATTGCTTTTCGCGGCGCAACATGTCAGAACACGCTTTGCGCATTTTTGCATGTAGTTCTGCATGATGGGCGCTATGCATTTTTGAAAACCTTTAAGCGCCCTGCGTCGAAGTGCCTTTCCCGTTGACAGCACCAGTTCCACCATGAAGCATTTCCAGGCCGACCAGGCCTGGAACGCATCTGAAATGTCTCGGTGGCGACTGTGTGGACAGCATTGAGAAAATCCGGTACGGTTGCTCTCTAATCGTATGGGACATACCGAATGACACAGTTATTAAAGGCTTCTTAGTCACCACCATTTGTATGCCAGTTCTTCGTGCAAGGCGGAGGCAGGGATGGAGCCGCACGCGTAGGAATGAAATGGTGAGAAAGTGGTCAGAAAATAAGAGGTCAGTCTTCACAGTCTACTGGAATCAGGGAACGACACGAGGTGACGCAATGGACAAGTCTATGGCTGAGGTGGTGTGGTATCTGGAACTCATAAGCATGTGTGTGTCACCATTGCGGTATATCAGAGAATGTTTGTTTGTCACGATTTCCACCCGGAATCCCCATGGAAACAAATGTTGGCTTCCCCAGAGCGGGTTGTGGGCGTTAGTCACTAAATGTCAGGCAACTGGCAGGCATTTGTGAGAACAGATCGTCAAGAGTGGATTGTGTAATGAGTCGAGAGTTGAGAGGAAAATATGTGGACAATATCAACTCATCATATTGGAAAAGATTCACAGTAACCGCCGCAATGTTAAGCTGGGTTTGAAGAAAGGTCTGTTGCTGGAGAGCCGAGTTCCATACATAACACGCCACGCCACCCTGTCGCGTGTCAGAATTTATGCCATTCTGATAGAGAGTATATCCGGGAACATTAAACTTGTACGGATCTGAGTCACAAACAAGTTTCTTGCAGTGCAGCAACTAGGGGAGAACATTTCTTCATATGCTGTTTAAATTCGGCGCAATGCGACAAAAGGCCTCCAGCATTCCACTGAAGTAGGAACCGTCATTTTTTCACGTGACATACAGCGGATCTGGTTAGGCAGGAGACAAAGGCCCTGGAATAAACGCACGCGTCATTGTGGGCTACGTGCGGTACCCCGGCTCCTATCCACATGGGCCGATGCCTTACACAAGCGGAAGCCTCGTCGCTGTGTGGGAGGAGTGGGAGGAGAGTTGAGGTCCGTCTGCGGGGATAGCGTCCGTGGAGACCAGACGACCCGGAAAAAAAGGAGAAGACTCCACATTGCCGTGTGAACACAGTGGGGTGGAGTCATCCGAGCCAACCTCAGACACACCACATGGCCACGGTGGTCTGCTGACACTGGTGACCCAGCCTCACCTCGCATTATAGTATCGGTGTCAGTGGGGTCCTGGCACGCATCCGGGGTGACCTCTGCCACCGCGGAGGCTGTTGGGAATGGACGCCTTGCACCCTCCAGACCACTCTTATGCCCTGTAACCGCCGTCGCCTGAGGTGAAGCCTGAATGACGGCGTTTGCGTCGCCTACGCTCGGTGAAGGTGTTTTGCTCGGGCCAGCTCGGGGCGGCGGTTGGCTAGTGGATGTAGGTGGTGACGGGGTTTTCAGCAGGCCGCTTTTGGCGCCGGCGGCGCTCGTTCCAGACCGGGCACGCACGATCGGTCACCGGGTGCGGGCCCTGGCATGCCGCGTGCGGGGGGTGGCACATTCCTCGGAAGGGTGCCCCGCAGCACAGCGTGCACATCTCTGCGAGCGAGCCCTGCACATGCCTTTGACGTGCCCCTATCGTAGGCACCGATCACAGTGGCGGAGCAGCGGGGTAACATCCAAACCTCCGGCCACGGAAACCAGAGGTTTCCGCCGCGTGAGAGATGAGCGCTGCGTTGGCTCGCCTGACGCGTGACCTCGACTGTAATTTATGGGACTGTCCCCTTCCGCGGCCGTTTTCTTGCACGTCGGTTACCGCCACAGCCACGAGCTCATGCCTACGTGGGCCAAAATCGCGGGGCGGCACCGTCGGCGCACTCGCACAACACCGCGCGGCGACAGGGGTGAGCCACTCCTGCTAGACCTGGAACTGGGAAAAGACGTGGAATCTGGCCGTTCGCCCCCACAACCTTGTTTCCCACGCCCTTCACTGATTCCTCGGTCGCTGCCGGAGACCCGCTCTTTAATTTGGGGGACTGCGTGCGCTGTAGCCTTTTCTTTGTGCCGCTACCACAGCCGCACTCGTCCCGTTTCCCCAGCCAAACGCACGCGCAGCACATCCTCTCATCCAACAATCGTCGTGCGCTCCGCGAACAATAATGAACATCGCTGACACTCTATTCATACTTCAATAAGACACGATCCGGCCGCCGGAGGCTTGGTAGAGGTTCAGATTAAGGAAGCTGAGAGGAAGGCTGCCCATAACCAAGCACTAAAACCAGCACTATCTTCGTCGCCAGCACCTTTTCATGCAAGTTTTCTTTCACCTAAGAATCATTTTCATCTTCCGCTTCCTCACTCGTGCATTCATATTATTTCGGGTACTAACCCTCAACAACGGCCTTACTTACTACCCCAACATTCCTGACGTCATTTGGAGACACTCGCCCACATGCCCACTCACGCAGTCACCACGTCCTATCTTCCTTTAACGCATCTTAAACGTCTTCATGCGTTCACTTTCATTTTGCTAACTTTCCCTGCCAAGACCAAGTCACCACACATCGATCTTTTCCACTCATTCAAGCACCCGTTTTCATCTCTTCATGCTTGTATCCTTTCCTGTATTCACAAGCTTACGATTCATTCTATGCTTGATCCTTGCCATTACCTGCGCGTCATCTGTTACCCACGTGTAGTTGTTGTCTTTTCATTGTTTTAGTCACGTCGAGCGTCAAATTATCCACGGCCTGTAGTGCCCGTGTGTCTCTAAACCCCATTCCTCCTATTTATATTTTCCCTGTTCCAACCGCATTGCTACCGACCGCCCACCCTCCCGCGGCGCGCGCGCACCTATTATCCACATAGTTGCAAGAATCGCCAACTTGGTCCTCATCTCCACACAAGTGCGCGTCTCGCCTTTCCTTCTTTCCGCTGTTTCTCCGCATTACTGCCGACTCCTCACATTTCCCGGCCTGCCTGCAACGGCGCGTGTCATCTTCCCTTACTCTCGCCCTTCGGCGCGCTGACTAAAACTCCTTTTTTCGCCTTCGCGTTTCCTCTGTTCCGTTCTTACTATAAACCACCTTTTCTCATTCCCCCTTATCTGTCACCATCATCTTTCCGCGAGCGCGACTACTTCTACTTGCATTTCCCTCTCTGCTCTTCTCGCGAGTACAAACTGTTCCTCCTTTTGTCTTTCTGCTTCCCCGCGCGCGTCACTACTCTGCCTCCCTGCCATGACTGTTTTCGATTACGGCACACAGCCTCGCGATTACTCCGATAAAATTTTATCGACCAAATTCTTCAATTTCTTATTTTAAACCCCACTTTCTCACGAACATTGTAAGGCATTAAATGGGGCAATTTGGGCGTGGCTGGAAAGAACTCCATGTTACTAACGTTAGCCTTAGAAATCTATCTCAGTTTACGCCCCGCGCCGAGAATACGTTCTGCGCCCTGGGAAAATGCCGCGCTAGCCAGCAATAACCTGGGCCCTGTCGGCCTGCATGTCTTCGCGAGGACCATTCGTGACTCACAACTCAACGCGCGTTGGCCCTCCCGGCCCCTTGATATCTTCACCGCCATTAACACGCGCTCGGGTGGGCGTGAAATCAACCGCCCGAAGGTTTTTCCGGAATGGTTTCCGAGCGGCGCGGCGCAGCCACGCTAAATTTTGCATAGCTGTAGACAATCGAACAGCGGATCGTCTGTGCGCAACATTTTAGATGTAGCTTGTATGGTCGCTGACCTATGGCAGGTAAAAACCAGCCATGGCTTCAGCGAAGGGAATTTCTAGGAAATCGTTTCATTTGATCCAACAACGGAGTGCTAGACGAAGCCATACGTCTCTGAGATACTTTTTCACGCAATGCAACAATCGAATGCACAAATTACATTGACCTTATGTCAGGTATGAAGGTCGGCCCAAACTCAAAATAAACCTGTTTATTACTCTAGGGATTGCTGTACGGGGTAGTTTCTGGAGCTCATTTACAATTTAGCGATAACAGGAACGACATTATAGACCTTCCATTGACTTTTTAGAGGTCAGAATAGGTCACTGACCTAGAGTGTCCCGGGCCAACATTTTGTTTTTATTAACATGCTGCCTAGCGTAATCTTTGTCGCGTATCCAAACACCAAATTCAAAGTTCAAACAAGGTCACTGACCACAGGTGAGCATGTGGAATTCTGCTTAGAGCAGTTTTCTGGGTTTTAGGGACACTTTGAGACCAGCCTGGAATTTAACCTTGTTTGACCTTATTTGACCCGAAGGTCATGACCTAGACCGCTCAGGCTTTGACCTAAGTGATATCACGTACAGGTCAACAGACCCTGTGAATTTGGTGTATCTAGCTCTCTTAGTTCCTGAGATCTCAAGGAGCAGATTTACCCCCCCCCCCCCCCCCCCCATTCCAGCGAAGGGTATCCAGCCGGCCGCCCGGGTGCGTGTTAATCGCCGCTCGTTTGTATTTATCCATGCCATTTAGTTATTCTCCTGCCATCTCTGCATGCTTTCGTTTCCGTGTCTCTCGTGTTTTCTTTCTTAAGGTTAGCTTTTCCCTGAAGTCATACTCGGAAGCACGGCCCTCCCCACTCCCAACATCATTCGGTCGTGCTTGCCGAAACATCTCATCACGAGTTTTTGCACGCGGCTGTTGGTTAGTCTGGTGTGCATGTGTGTTGTCGCTCTCTTTGGCTGCGGCTTGGGACGTCTGCTGCTACTGCCGCAGGAAGCGAATGAAAAAAAAATATCAGGTGAGTCTGCATGGTTAACGCGCCGTAATACTTGGACAATCGGTAGATTTTACGCCGTCGTGTTAAAAGGGATTGCATGCAAACGGTCTCCGTTTGCTATTGCTTTTAACGTTTTGTCAATTTTCCAGAAATATTTCCCAGAAAAGTTCTTTAAATTTGTACTTCTTTGCTTTTCTTTAATCCTTACCTTGCATGGCAATGGAATGGCCTGTCGTGGCAACGGGCTGATTCAAACATCCCTTCTCCAGCTCGTCCTTCTCCAGGAGCTAACCTCCACTGTGAATCACTGAGCACCCTCCTGCCGACGCTGTTGATCGCGGCCATCTCGTCCCACGAGGATTATGCGAGCCTATGGGAATTGGCTCTCGCCGCCGCGCACCATTGCTCGGCGGCTACCAGTGGCCTGCTCGCACTGAAAGCCGCGATATGTTGAAGAGTGTAACGCTTTGGTCAAGTACTTATCTTTTCTTTTTTTGTTACCGGTCCTTGCGAATCGTGTACTGTCGTTTGTATCGCAGAGTGCATGCACTTAGCCGGCATTAAATAAACCTTTCCGGAAAAGTCACGTGAGCCCGTGTTTCAATGGACTCGAGGACTGATATCAGGACATGAAAGCAGCTGGCCTCGTTATCACTGGTCGTATCACTTGTTATCGTGGCGTCGTTTCTCATTATTTCATGGTCGTCCTCCCACTCATTTTATCAAGGTACGCTTCATCCACCATTCTTTTTTCTCATTGCTTCACGGATGCGTAAGCACCTATTTCATCATGTCACTCTTTATCCACCCGGTCCACTTTCCCAACCATGAACTTTCACACAAGTGGCCTTAAGTTCCACCAGCGTACTGGGCCTCTATTTCCCGCCAGGCATGCCTATCCTTCTCATCCCATTAGTGTAATCGTCCAATTTTCTATTGTAAAGCAGGCAGGCACATCTCGTCAAGTCTGTCCGGCTGCGTTCCGCACCGACGGCGCGAAAAACCGGCGGAACTTAGACCCGGAACCGGTTACCACCGCCTTGGCTCAGTTCAGCTTATTTGATGCAATACACCAAATGAGTTCTACTACTTCAAATCAAAGATAAGGGCACCATGCACTTAGGTCGCTTGTCGTACACGATAGCTAAGGGGCTAAATTTATGCAGTTAGACGAAACGCCAAGTTGCGAATTTCTTCTGCATGATACAGATAAACTCAGAACTTTATAACAGGCATACCTCACATGCGACGCATGGCGCACTTGCCTCTTTGTATGCATTTTCAAGCGATTTCTATACGTTACCACTACTCCAGGCTTTCAATAAGATGCTTACACGCATAGCTGCTATGCATGGCTTCAGTAAGAAGGTTTTAACCGAAAAACCTGCCGAATTTGGCCTTCGATACCGTAAGCACAATTTTTAACGACGCAGTGGAATCAGATTTACGCATCGCCAGCTCCTGGATTTCTGAATACGTTTCATCAATCTCGTAGAATTTGCCAAACAGATACGCTGATATAATCCAGCATACAGTAAAATCGCAATATGTGCCTTTGACTCCGCCGTTAGTAACCACGGACTGGTTGCAAGGTCCCCGACCGAACGTCAAACCAACATACACAATTTCAACCGGTCTCAATGTTGGAATTAACTTGGTCCGATTAACTGGTTTGCATGCTCAACAGCTATGTGTAATACATAGCCTTAACAACTTCAGTTAGACAGGTTTTTACCCGAAAGGTTTACCAAATTTCATGTGAGGCACTTGGTTGACATAAATTTAGAGACACCATGACTTGGCCGTAAGCGTAACCAGCTACCATATTCGAGCACATATTTCCTCACATTCCCTTAACATTCTGCTTTCGAACGCCAATGTAAAACATGGCTAACTGCAAACTAGCGTTTTCTTTGTGCCCCGTAAATTACGACGCTAGCTCACACGAGTTAGTTGCGGCAATTCACGGGGCGTCAGGATCTGACGGCACAGCTCAACAGGTCTGCCTTGCTGGAAATGATTTGTCTGTTCAGCCCGCTCGCATCTGGTTTCTTTGGTAAGAAAAGACTCACCATCTAAATCACTCCGCGGGACGCGTCACCTGCGAGGCTGCCGTGCGCGCTCCGTACAGTTTCTCGCGCCCGGGTTACAGCTGACTTAAAGCCAGTGTTATTTCTGCCCGATCAGTATACATCAATGGCCCAGGAAGGACTCGGTCGGTACAGCGGCTACAGTGGACCTTCCAATGGGGTGTCATGTTCACGAGCCTACTCGAGGTGTAGATCGTCATGTTGTCTCGGTTTCGAAACCGTTCAGGCATTGGTGCCAGGTTCCCTCACGGTAAGATTCTATAAAGACATAAGATCCACCACTGTGGACAAATTGCTCTCATCCCCTATTGGTTAACACTTAACAGTTAAGACATCACTGTAAAAGACCAGTTGATGCAATATCAAAGGGCTCATAATTAAAGTAGCAGTAAGTCATTAATTCCGGTACGTCCCACGGATATTGATAGCTCCCTTTTACCAACCGTGGGGTGGCGAGAGCTTGGATGTTCGCTAGATTGTTGGAGCATCACTGCAAATCGTAAGCGCCATTGACAGCGGATCGCAGGCGAGGTCAATGGTGAAGCTAAAAGTAAAAGTTGCCAGACGTCAAAGTTTTCTCTGATTAAAGCGTCAGCTGAGACTTGTGAGATAGGACATATCATATCAAAAGATAATCTTTACCCAACGTCGTCAACCAGTCTGATGAGCATGGCACACGAGATCGTCGTAAGAGCGAATGTCAGATATTGACGTAACACTGCACAACGAACTGTACGACTGATTATATGGCTCCTTCGCTGCACACGTCAGCTCATAACCAAGGCTGATAGAAGCTGAGAGACAAGGCTGATGGACTCGCACAATGTGTCGGCAGCAAAATACTTAATTATGTTTTGGAAATAAGTTAACCTCCGGAGATTTAGCAACATTTCATGACTTTATGTGATGAGTTTATTCAACATCTTTATAATTTCATGATGAGTTTACTGAGTATTTGGCTCGCGCGCGGAAACGTTGGGTGAGGGCACAAAATGGTCTCCGTAGCCGACGCGCTCCACGATACCACTTACCATCAAACGTGGGTTCCCGCATTGCATTATGGCGATCAAAGTAACGTTTACTTTTGGTATTCATTCTTAATGGAATGAGGTAAGAACGGATCTTTTCAACAATCTCGATGTTAATTCGAATGCGAATACGACCCTAAGTTGACGGAAATTGGTTTGTGCAGATATCCACACACGCTTATTAGTTGGCTTTCTACGCATGTCAAAAGTTCAGAACATCACCAAGCTCCCAGACGATTTCGTGCTCATATCCCATTCTTTGAGAGGCTTGAAAGGTTGTCCTGGGTGCGTAAAGGAGTTTCGGATGGCGTTCAATCTTTAAAAAAACGAAATAATGATATGCAGAGCTCTAATGACAAAGCCGAAGTCTTGAAACTAATTGTCTTTTCATCCTCATTTGGACAACGATGGGATGTTTGTCCAAACCCCTTACAATTCATCGTCGGCATAGCGTGGGTAAGTTAGATTTTATGGCACCCATGCACCCGCAATTTGTTCTCGTCATTTGTCAAATGTTTGGATACACCGATGGGACATTGTATACCTATACGGAAACGTTGACAACGGTTTCTTTCAGAAATTGTATAAGCTTTAGAACAATCACTGAATGCCATCATAACGACAAAATGCTTCCATTGCCAACTCACTTGCATATTGACGCTCACTTCCGACATGAAGACGCGCTTGGATTACACATTTTTCTGCCAGTTCTTGAGTTCGGTTATCAAGTATACGATTTCCACGTCTGTCTTTTGCTCAATGATCTGAGGCGCACCACCAACGGTGATCTTGGATAGCACGTCGCTAATATTCGATCTGACCGGCTACAACGCGTCCGTTTTGATAGGTAATACGGCCCACGTCATATCAGCCTATCACCAACAATGAACATTTAGGATTCACTATATCTTTGGACAACGAATGCAATCGAAATGCTGAAATGGTTCCAAGAGTGGTAGGCTTAATGCTCTTCCGGTGGTAGTTAGTTGGAGTGACATTGCCATCATGTTCAAGCGTATGATATATATATATATATATATATATATATATATATATATATATACATATATAGTATATATATACACTCGATATTGGGTATAACTTTTCGTGATGTTAAGATGTAATCATCTAGATTGCATTGACCCAATGCACTCGTGTTGCCCAGATAGTTTCTATAGCTGGATATATGGCTTCTAAATATGTAAGCACGCTCGTGAACTCGACGACAAGTATGCTCAGCTCGCTATGAGCCTTCTTATGTGATCCAGATGTGAGTTGTAGGTATTCGTGTCCCAGATGACCATTCACTTTGCTTTACTTAGCAATTATACCTGCCTTGCCCTTCTCATATGAC
Source organism: Pollicipes pollicipes (assembly GCF_011947565.3). Lineage (NCBI taxonomy): Eukaryota > Metazoa > Arthropoda > Thecostraca > Pollicipedomorpha > Pollicipedidae > Pollicipes > Pollicipes pollicipes. Next base: position 1,119,831 of record NW_023597034.1, read on the forward strand.
ATTATCTGCAAACGTGTCCGAGCAAACAGGGTGCAGGCAGCTGGCAATCATCATGCTGGTAAAGAGATCATCGGACCATTGTAGCCATTTGGGGTCAATTGCGCAGCGACCTTTGGACAAATTCCCAACAACCTGACACTAATACATATTTTTCGCAGTTCTATCCGATCATTATCCATTAAAACATTCGTTTATTTTCTCATTTGGATCCTTGCACTCAAACTACATCACAAATTGTGTTGCACGAAATCCTAATTCTTTGTATCATGCAACTTCACGCTCCTTAGAACATATAAAACCACAAGCCCTATCACGAAATGGATTCCGTCAAAAACGCCACCATCGGCCAGATCAAGGTTTTCGTGTCACCATGCTAACCGTTCCATTTTGCTCTGGAAGTACCGGCAACATACACGTTCAACAGTCTACAACTGTAGGCACTCGCAAGCGCTGGCGGCTGGGTAGTATGGGATATTGGGGCCCTACCGAGGCTGGTAGATCAGTGCATTTACTGCTGCCGTGGTAGGTTGGTGAGTACCATTGAGTAAGTGGCCATTTTCGCCAACCCCTCGGTCGGCACACAGCACATTTCCGTGATCTGGACTATGCAGGTTGACACGATCGCCCTTAGCTCCACCAAATAATCTTAACGTGTGTTTAATTCAGGCAGCCTGAGTGCTATGTTCTTTTGTAACCGATCAGTTTTTAATGAGGTGTGCCCTAGTAAGCAATCCTGTACCGCCGTTCACGTGCAAAAAGGTCCTGGAAAAGTTAAACTTTTTGGTGTCATTGCAGCCATGAACATAAGAAAGGTTTTCTTAATGAAATCAGGTTTTCCACCGATGAAATAGAACAGGATTTTGTCCACTTCTAAGCGGCTGCAACTTTTCAATACAATGCTCCCTTCGACCTCAGGAGATGTCCCTTTGATTAACTGCTGAACTTTTTTAACAAGCTTCAAAATTTCATGCTACATGAATTTTTGCAAGCCATGAAATGGCATAAATTCACGCACAATGCCGCAAAATGAATATCACTATTACGTCACTAGTGAGGAATTTTTTAGATCTTCGTGTTCAGTTGTCCTCCGCGCCATGGACACCTGATCGGCCCGGTTCATACAGCCTGCGTTTGCCGGTGTCGGACATTAGACAGCACTTTAAGTGGCTCGCTGTGGGAGCTCCATCTGACTAACGAGGCGTTCAATCGGGTGAAATTGACGCGGCTCCTTTCCATCCAGCAATCAGCCAGAGGCAAATGGCTATAAATTGTGGCAGCGCCAGAAAGCGTCTTACGGCAGATACATTACATGCAGAACGGCAAATAGATTAAAACGCATGGAACGGGATGAGGATCGAGATGATCACTAACTACACGAACTTACGTATGGGAGGCTTGATGGATTTTGATGTTTACCTTACCTCGAGGAACATCAACCTCATCTATCAAATGTATTTTCACTGGCTTCACACTGAGGGCTTGACACGTCATCATATACCCGTATGCAGATACCAATTATCCCAAATGCAGAGCTCTTCTTTACCTTTCTCAAACCAACCTTGATACGAGACAACCCAACATTTTCGTTTGCCGTCACTGAACAGCGGAAATTTCGGGTCGTTGTTCAAACTTCCGATCACCAGAACGTCCTTTTTCCGGGCATTGCTAGAGTCCTCTTTTTGTCGTTTTTTTTTTCTTCGAAATAAATCACTCACTTGAGTTGCCGTTACTAATTTATCCAGGGCTTTGACCACATCAACAAGAAATGAAGCTGTAAAACCTACACTGGCGTATGCATTGTTCTTGGAGAAGCTGTTTCATAGGTCATAGGTAATAGGTCGTTGGCACGATCAATTTGGAACATTGATATTGAAAAAGAATTTGGATGGCAGAAACGGGTGTCGATCATAGGCGGATCCTAGCGGGGGGGGCCGGGCCATGCTCCCCCCGAAAAAACTCTGAGAGTATGTTTTGGCCCTCCCTAAAAACAGTCTCAGAGCTTCATACAAATTTTCGTCTACTTTACCGTCTGTCTTAGCGTTGATGGCGCGGGTATCAAACATTTCTTTCCGTTTCGGAAAACAACTTCATGAAGAAAAATTGGCAGCGATTTGATATCAAAACAAAAACGCATGTTGACGCCGGCTTCAGTCACGCTCGGCGCAAACATCGTGTTTGATAAGCACGTGGGTGATTTAATTGCTGAGCGTAGCATTGTACAAGGACATTGTTGCCCCCTCCCCCAAGCTCCAGGCTAGATCCGCCCCTGGTGTCGATTTATATTCTTTTGGGTTGGCCGCTGCCCTCCTTCCAATGTTCAATGCGTCCCCCGCCCCCCCCCCCCCCCCCAACGGCGAGTTTATAAGGTGGACTATAGCATGGACTATATAACATGGACTTTCAGCATCAAGCCATGTACTGGCTGTCTTCAGGTTGTCATCTACCATGTATTGATGTTTAAAATACAATCATTGGTATGCAATCAATCATAATATTTCCTAGTTCTTATAACAATGATAATGGTGTGAACGCATTATTATGAGCGCTGCACCAGCGGTCAGTGGTAAGGGATGCCAAATGAGTTAGGGCCCTCAAGTCATACTCAACTCAACTCACTCCACTCAGCCCCAGCGAACTGAGCAGTGGAAATGATGTATGTAACTCACCACTCAAAAGACATCAACAAATGGGCGGGCTTGTTTTCTTCCCAGATTTGGCTCACTTTGTTCTCAAAGTCAGGTTGCAGACCAAACATTTTGGGGGACTGGAGCCCCCGACTGAGAAGGAAATTGCACCCCCGCCGAATGGCAATCATTGTTTGCAAATGGTAAATGGCAAATTGCATTGACCTAAGGTCAGGTATGAAGGTCAGACCAAGGTCAAAACCACCCTGTTTTATTACTCTAGGGCTTGTTGTATGGGGTAGTTTCTGGTGCTCATTTCGAGTTTATTGATGGCAAGAACCGCATTATACACTTTCCATAGACTTCTCAAGGGTCAAAATAGGTCACTGACGCAGAATGACCCGGGTCAACGTCTTGTTTTTAAGAACACACTGCCTAGCATAATCTATATCACTTATCGAAATGCAAAACGCAAAGCGGTCTTGTACTATTTGAGCCACCATGACCTTAAAGAGGTCAAACGAGGTCACTGACCTTAGATGATCGTGATAATTTTTTCTTGGAACAGGTATTTAGGTTCCAGGGGCCCTTTGGAGAACAACGTGGAATTTGACCTCGTTTGACCTTATTTGGCCCGAAGGTCATAACTCAGAACCTCAAGCTATGAGCTAAGTGAGATCATGCACGGGTCAATACACCCGGTGAATTGATGTTTCTAGCTCCCTTAGTTCTTAGATCTCAAGGAGGTCAAGTTGACCCTCCCCCACCCGAGTGTAGGGTGTCCAACCGGCCACCCGGGCGCGTGTTAACATTGAATGCAACCGTTGCCGCTTTCTCAGTGGTTGCACACTCAAACCTTTTCTTTCCATTGAGCTGACCGCTCGTGTGTACGTATCACCGGTTTAAAGTAATCCGCATCTAGACCGCAGTTAGGAACGTTCCGTCACAGTAAGGGTGATAATCGTTTCTAACCTTCGTAAAGTCGTCCTTATTGGATGTAAAACATGGTATGGGAATGCGGGCTGGTGTTGGAATATTTGACCAGCCATAGCTGTTTTAACCACGGGCATGGCTAGGCGACATACTAGCCTACGTATTGAGACTTACTTTATTGGAGAGAGCGGCTTGGAATCATTCTAAAAAATGATCATTAAAAAACACATGTTGCGATGCTCTTCAACACGTTAATGCCCTGGGGCGATTCCAT
>NW_023597034.1:1124316-1146593 GCF_011947565.3 Pollicipes pollicipes
GGCGTGTGACGTCACCAGTCCGGTCGTCGCTGGCGGCGGGGGCACGACCTCCGCCGGCTCAGCAATCAGCATTAGCGGGTGTGCAGGGCCGAGTGAGAGGGTGTCCGCCTGGCACGCTCGTCACGGTGGGGCACGTGCCGAGGCGCCAGCCGCCACCGCCCAGACTGCCCTTTGACACGGCAGGCATGGACGCCCAGACGAAGCCATGGCTTCGGGTATGGCATACACCTGCGGCTCTCGCTTGCATCTCGTATGTTCTCATACAAGTGCATCACTGAAGGATACCACCCTTTGATAGTTCGATATAAGTAGAGGAGTGTATGAAACAGCCAGCTCATTGGTTGACCTTAAACCTTTCCTATTGCACGTAGTTTCATCATCTGAATGGTCTTTAGGCCTCGCCGCGCAGGCAAAATGCAAGAAATTGTGCTCACTCAAATATAAACACGTGCCATAGATTTTAGTCAAGATCTAGGAAAAAGGCAACCGTGGAAAGTGACAGGCCAGATCCCGTGGCTTCTGGTCTCCCTAATGATGCTTGGAAGTGTTTTCAATACACAACTATACGTGAAAATGAAATTAATGGATCATGGCTTGACCTTGCTGGTATAAAGTCTTGTGAGGTCAGGAGTTTTTATTTTCTGTTAGTAGAATAAGTGGCGTTAGGGTCCAACAATTTTCCTGTTAGGTGCCAGTTTGAGTTTTGTTAATTTTCCGCATTAGTCATAGATAGGTCGGGGATGTACGAAGAAAAAAGCAAAGAAGAAAAGGTAACGCACCCACATGCTGACCGCCGGTATCGCCGCTTTACTTTACATCTACGCGACACCTGACCGCCAGTGTGGCTTTCTGATAGTAGTAGCAGTGACTGTCGGTTGTTCAGTGCGCCACTAGATGCCACGGAGATCGGTACGCTCCAGGACAGGTCACCCGTGCTGGAGCACGTCACAGCAGGTTCTACCACCCGTGTCTGAAGAACGTCAGTGTCTTGGACATAGGCCGCACCAGATTTTGCACTTGAAAGCTTTTTGGACGCATTTCAGCATCTCAACTGGGCTTGAATTGGTCTGAAATAAACTTTGAATGAGGTGTTCCAGAACAAATTTTTGCAAATTCATTAACTGCGTGTAGTTAACTAGAGTTTGTTGGCATTCGACATCAAGAATATACACAAGCAGGGCATATGATAAAACTAGATATATATGGGAGGGTGGTTTCATAACTATTCTGCACATATTAAAAAACTCACGCAAAAAACGGTCAGTGCATTTCCTGACCGGACTTTTATTTCACCCATCGAGTGTCTCGTTTCGGAAGTGCGTGCGACCCGAAATTAGGAAACCATTATTAGCATGTGCGTGTTTGCCTGCCCATATCTGAGTAGCTACAACATCCGCCGTGATGACCGTGAATCCATCATTATTGCATTATTACGTGACTGTGGCACTGCTATGTTCCCATGCGTCATATCAGCGCACAGTGAACAGAGCCGGCCTTTGAAGTAGCAGCAAACACTCGCGATCAGAGATGGCGTTGTTACCCTCCCAAGCAAAACACTGCAGGGGGGCTAATCAATCTGCTAATCCCGAGAGCATCTTGGACAGTTGAACAACGTTAAGATGTACTCTTAGACAATTCGTCCCTTTTTCTCTCAAATCTATCTGAAGGCATATGGGCCTCGTTGTTGTCACTTCCTGCATGTTTAGAGGGCAAAGCACGATTTGTGGGACAATTACGCACGACATGGTGTTTGTAAGGGTACGGATGCCAAAACGTGCATACCGCGATCGATCTTGATGATTGAAACCCCATTTTTGCAGCAATGGGAAGAGCATACCCTCCGATGGTTACAGCCATCACGCAAAGTGCCGACTTCGAGCGTGTGAATGATTCATGGTGATGAAGCAACGCATTCAGTTTTAACGGGCGTTTGGTAAGTTGCAAAGGTCATCAACTCTCAGCAGACCCTAGCAATTTGCAAATCACTCACGAAGCTGTTCTAGCCGGGTACAATAGGTACAGTACGGACTGCTTACTAGCACGCAAATAATCAGTACGCTACGGAAAATATCCGAAAGCATCGCGTGCAGACAACGCGTAAAGCACTTCCCGGAAGCGGCAGCTCCCGACCGACCCCTTGTGTCTAGCCGTCCTGTGCATGCAGCCGCACACAGTCATCTGCTGTGTTTGCGCAAGAGGCTATTCTGGGAAGAGGAGAGCTGTGTGTCCCTGTTTACTTGCCGGGTCGTTTGGCGTTGTGTAAACGCGTCTCTCGGTTGACTCTCTGTGCGCCAGTTTTGAGGTGTTTGCATCGTCCGCGCTCGCAGGCAGTGGTCGCACTGGAGATGTTTAAAAGCTCTGGTCCATTTGTTGGAGTCCGTTTTTCGATGTCGTCCTTAAAATGTCAGGTAACCTTGACCCGAGACAGGGAAAGTGGCCGCCACGTAAATTTCAGAAGTTACGATTTAGTTACTCGTGCCGATCACCTATTGCTTCAGCGGATGCCATTAATCATCAGGGTTATCGAGAGGTTTTAAAAGTCGGTAATTGTCTCAAGTGTTCTCTCGAGAAATATAGTGTTTCGCTAAAAATGGCTCATTTTTCCATTGTCTAGCCGCACGACACACTGTTAGTAGCCCATAATTACATAACTCAAGAACCACCGGTCAAGAAATCATCATGACCAAAGCCGTAAACGATTCAAAGCATCCAGAAAGTTCATGAGATATAGGAGTGGTCGAATGCTGTCTATCAAGTAGTTTAATAGCGGGTACCAGCTTTTCGTTCCTTCCGTCCAAATGCATCCGCAAGGTTTTGGATTATTCCGTGGAAAATGTAGCGAAAAGATAAAATAGTAGTATTAGCCTTGTTCCTCGAAAAAAAACCAGGAGAATGGAGTTATAGTTAAGTTGATAATTCGACAACATGCCTTTCTCGAAATATCAACCTAACTATATCTCCATTCTCCTGTTTTTTCCCGAGGAATAAGGCTGATGCTACTATCTTACCTATGTGAATAACGTTCCTCGCTAATGCACTGAGCAACTGGTGTAAATGTAGCGAATAGGTTGATGTACGTCACAGGGCAGTGTCTCTGAAAGAGGAAATGTTGAAGTCTTGAAAATTTAAAAATAAAACCTTTGCCAAAAAATTATACCCCAGGGACCAAACGTCCTGTAGACATGCAATTCGATTTATGTAATGCAAGATAACAACCACATAAAATATGTAACACACACAAATAATACATATGGAAACAGAGAGTAAACAATTTAAGGCCGTCATGATCATGAGATATAGCAACTTCTGTGTGTGTAACCAAACCGTTCTTTTCTTTCTTGGATGGATTTATTTACTTGATCGGCGAGATAATAAGCGCCGAGAATGCCTTATTCTCGGCCTGTACCTCAGCGATGTGTATTTAGGATCACATTACTACAAAACAGTTTTAGTGTGCGATAGCGTATTCACTTCGGCTTCATACCGCAATTAACACTTCTTTGGGCATCACTAACGGTGCTAAGAGATTTGTTTTGACTGCATGACCTCGAAAATGGCGGCTTTACCCCGGGGAAGTGAGACTTACCTGGGTCGTAATACAACACGCTTACTATTCACTATTAAGCCGCGTCCGTCCTCTTCATGACTGTGTCAGGCAGTCTTTAAATGGCTTTCGGGTCTTCCTTCACCCGATTATCCAATAGCAAATTGCACATGAACGGGCACGTCTATAGCTTTTGACACCCTGCTAGGTAGGCGCGTAAATGTTGAATTTCGGCTCTATGTGCCCTGTATTGACTTACCTCAGGCTTCGGATTGCGCGGGGAACTACTTACCTTCAGGCCTGCCCGATTGGGATGCATCAATTTTTTGTTCAGAGTGTCGGTCCCTCTAGAAATTCGTCTTCTCGTGGACGCGGTATTTTTCAAATAACAAGGAAGTCGTCCAGAGCGGAAATAGGTGATGCTATCCAGTATAATGCTGGTAATTTCAAAATGCAGCTCTTGAACTCTTCTGCCCTTTTGAACTCTTGTTTTCGACATCCCAAACAGCGACCTTTAGAAAAGCAGCCCCTAGAACAATCAAAAGACACCTCAAGCTATATAACTTGAAACATTTTGGGCAAATGTATGAGCAGAAAAAATACAAAATACAAAGACCAAAATTTGAGTTTTCGGTCCCGAGATCCCATTCACCAAAACGCTATTACTTAACGATTATGATAAGATATAGATAGTTAGCGGGCGACCAATACATGAATTCACACACACTTCCCAGCCGGGCGAATGGAACTTCATGGGAAAAGGACCCAACACCATACCATAAGGTACTAAGTTATGAGGTGTGGCTTCGGGCACACGTCAGCGTGTTGCCTCGCTGCACAAATTCTTGAGATATAACCAAGAGCTTCAGAAGAATGCATAAGGAAAGCAATCCCGTGAGAAATGTGCTGCACACTGGGCTGACCCGTAATGCGTCAGGTACGCATGCGCCGTGGTCCCAGATTCAGTTTTGATTTTCCCGCTGGCATGTTTCGTAGCTCGGAGGAGCCCAATTTAGCTGTCCACGGCCTGCAATCCCTCGCCGGCCAGCGTGTGTGTTCAGTCCGGAGCGCTCCGTCCAGGCCCGGTGCCGTTGTTTGTGCATTGACTTTCGATAGGTGAGTGCGCGCGCGCGCGCGCGTCGGCCGCCGGCCCAGCGCGTGCCAGCCCAATTGGCACGGTGACCGGCCTCCATTACCGACGACGTGACACGACAAAACGCCGCCCGGCTAAAGATAACGCCCATGCCAAGGAGGCGCCGCGTCTCAGAGGCCGGCCAGGCGTCTCCGAACAGCGGCCGCGCGAGCCATTGTCGCGGGAGGAGACCGGTGCTCCGCGCGCCCGGGAGGCGGGCGCGGCTCCGTGTACTGCGCGCAGTAGCGTTATCAAGGCGTCCTGGAAATGACCACAATCTCTGCTCCATGTTTGAATGGATGTTGGGACAAACTAAGGTGGCCGGCACGATGGTGAAGATGCTCTTCCGACGCTCGTTAACAGGGGCGGGTGGTTTTTCACGTGTGCTCACTGATTTAGTAGCGGTTGTGCGACTGTCTCACATAGAAATGTAGGGAGCGTGGCGATGTGATCTTTTGAATGCTTACATTGCTTTAGGCGTAGGGACAGTGAAGCTGTTGAGCCTTCAACCGGCTTTTATCATTCGAGGATAACGGGCGAAAAATTGCGAGTTGAGATAATGTAACGTTCATCGCGTTCATATTCGGTCCATCGCGTTCAAATAAAACCGACGAAGCGGAAGCTGTCATGTGTGCTAGGACAGCGGGGAGCGTGGAATTGCATACGGCATTGTGATTTACAGCAGTGCTTGCCGAATGCTGAACGCACCCGCTGATTCATCTGCTGAAAGCAGCATGCCATTGTGTGCAGCCCACGGCACGTCAAGTCGTACGGGCCTTGCTTGTGCGTGTGGCCCCATGCTGTAGTGTAGTGGCCCCATGCCATGCATGTATGCATATCTATCTAAATGTATGTAAAATGTATGTAATGTGTGTAAAAACCATGCATATCTAACTAAAAATTAGAATACGCGGGCACGTACAAACGAACTCAAGTAAACAGGTATCACGCCTCACGCTTCATTCATACATGCAGACGACTTGAAGTAAGCAGACATTACACATCATGCATCAATTATACATGCAAGCGATTTCAATTAAACAGGCATCGCGCATCACGCGTCAGGCATCACTTACACATGTAAATGATGTTAACTTAGCACACATCACACATCAAGGCACATGTCACCCATCACGTTTGCATAATCGGCCATGAAGAGGTCCCCTACCTCGCACGTAAAGGTTTGGTCGCCGACTTTTTGTAAGAATAGATTCGCTTATTTTCCTGTCTGGGTGTACCTTTTCCTTGTAGATGATTTCAAGCCCTAAAAGGGGCATAGGGTTCGTACCTTCTCGTATTTCAGCCTGGGAGAGTTTGCCAAAAAATGGCTACCGAAAGGGTTACGACTTCTGTCTTATCTATGTGAGTAATGTTCTCGCGAATGCACTTGACAACTTACATAACTTCAGGAAACATGGTCTACGGGCGCTTAAACAGGTCCGTAATTGCGAGAATGCGAAATTAGACCGGCATGTTCTCGATACCGGACATGCACGTATAAGTAACGCAACTAAGACAAGGGTTTCCCATTTTCCCAGGAGGCGTGTGAATATCCTGAAGACATGACATCACAGTTCGTCAATATCATGCTTGTGGCTATTCAAAAGGGTATGCCCGGGAGAACCAAAAGTTCCGGTTGTGCATTTTGAAATGCACCCCGCTGTCTGCAGGCCTGACTGCGCCACGAGGGGAGGGCGGCTGGGGCAGGAGGCGCTCGAGAGGATTATGCTCCCGGTAACTGAACGCCGTTGGTCCAAGGCTCCCTCCTGCCTGCGGAGTGAGCTCGACTTATTTCTGGCATGCGACTCCGCTGGCGTCTGCCTCGGCGTTGGCCAAGGCTCACACGGTACGTGCGTTTCGGAATGACTTTTGGGATGTTTTGCATCGTCTTTTTGCCGACGGTTCTTTATGGAACGGGCCATATTCTTACTGGGACTCGTTATGGCTGTGGACCACCGATGACGTCATCCAAATAAGAGGCTGTGCGATCTATCTGGTGTTTTCTTCGCACACACGAGGCGCTTGCACTCCAACTATCGCATTCATATTCCTAAACGTGGCATGACAATTATTTCTGAGTGTGAGTTATGAGAAAGTAGGCCACTGAGTCATATTTTTCTGGTTCGCTCGGTGAGTGTCCTATAGGCTTCGGTCTCAACGGGAATCCTGCAGAAGGGAAATACGCGCTAGCGGTAGTTTCAGTTTTGACGGGTATTTTAGCCTATAGCGCTGCGGCCTCAGAGCGGACGCAAAAGTATTAATGTTCCAGGTGTTCGCTGTTTGTTTAGTTGAAAAGAATGTTTATGGGGCCAGACTTTCTGCTCGTTTTGCGAAAAATATCATCAAGAGGTGTTTCGGTCGGGACAGTGCATATAAGTCACAGATTAAGTGTCACTCGAAGCAAATTTAAGTGCATAGCTGACCAAAATTACCAAGCTTACATAGGTCGTTCTTTGACGGAGAGGACTTGCTTGGGAAGAACCTGAATACAAACCGCGTAAACGGCTATAGCCACATAGATTAAAAAAAGCATGGCTTGAGCAAAAGAACACCTTGTTTAAATGGTACGCGCCGTGGCCGTTCAAGCTGGCTCCAGGAACTGCCGCCAGCTCGTGGACTTCCCCTGGCGACGGGCTTTGACCGAGAGATGACCTGGCGGCGCTCTCTGACGCCCCCCCCCCCCCCTCCGCTGGCGGCTGACAGGCTCCACACGCGGCCGGGACCGGCCCGCGCCCCAGCCGGAGCCGGCGGTCCGGTTGTCACCGGAGCCAATTCAGAGCCGACCGTAAACAGAGCCGGCGGCGCCGGCGGCCGCGCGGGGCGGGGCGGCGCGGGGCCGACGGCCTGTGCGCCGTCGGCTCCGGCGTCCGTCACACAGCGGGTCAGGGCACCGCAGAGGGCGCTGAGGCAGCCAGGGAGGTCAAGCACCGAGGGAAGAGTGAGGGTGAGTCAAGGTCAGGGGGGCAAAGGTTACCATTGTGAGGGTGTTGGGATGTCAGTGTGAAGGCGGTAAAGGGGACTGACAGATTGCCAAAGCGCATGGAAGGAGATTTAAGACCGTGGTGATGATCAGGTGATGCTAGGTCGGACATAGGTGACCAGACCGCCTTGCTGGCGAGGGTTAAAGAGCTGAATGTACTCCTGACTCACCTAGCCATCCAGTAAAGCAGCCGCCTCCTACCTAAACATGCTTTCGTCCCCACGTCAATCGTCCAGCCTTGCAACAACTTTGTGACAACACGCTCCCCGCGGAGTAGCGTGTTTGTAGAACAAAACCCCCGCCTCAGCGTGGGGGAGGACGTGAGCCAATGGCGGCCGCCGCTCCGCGCGGGGCCGTCTGTGGAGTGCACGGGAGTTCATCACTAATGCATCAGCTCGGCGGTGCCCGCGCAGCGTGCAGGAACGCTCGGCCATCGGCTCCAGTCGGCGTCCCGCCATATCTCATCAAATATTTACGGCGGCCCCCCAGTGGATACAATTGCTGGGACTGGCACCTGCCAGTCCTAGCTATTGTTTCCTTTCTGCAGGAGCCCACCTTTCTGCAGGTGCGCCACCGAGCAACGCCTCGCAAAAGTGACGACGACCGACAGCGTAGGATGTGCTGACAAAATAAGCGGAAGAGGCTAGATTGGCTTACGGTGAGGTGTTCTCTCATGTTTGGTTAAGTAATGCAGGCGTGCATCGTACGCAGTAGTGGATATTTAAAAGCATTGTTGGATGCGGACGAGCAATGTCAAGTGACGAGGCAGAGACTTTTCATGTAAGACGGTACCGAAATAGGAGTGGATGCATTCAAATGGACTCTAGTCCATTACAAAAGCGTCCCAGTCATGCCCATCTGTTATGGCTTTAGCATGAGAGCTGCGTATGGCGTACTGCATAAGTATATACCAGTACAAGGACAGAGGATGGCCGGGTGGGTACAGCATGCAGCTGAGACAGAGAAAGGCGTCAGGCCAAACCATATTGATAGCCTTTCCATACCTTGGACGCCAGCTATTGCTGGTTGCGGTATGCATAGCCTGCCTGCAGTTAGCACCATGGTTTTTCCCACATGTCGTGTGATACTCTGATCGTGCAGTGGAAATGCAAGTGTTGCTATGCATATCCTGCTACGCTATGGAGGCGCATAATGTTGCATAATATGCAAAGGTGATACATAAATGTTCTGTATTTCTACCAAAGCTTTAGCTCTATCTGCTCTAGATATGCAAAGCTTTGCTCATTGCACCTTCCCACTATTTATTTGAAAATCGACGATATCACCGTCACCAACAGCGCTGTTGTCGGCGCGGCCACGTGGCGCGCACCAGACGGACGCCGCAGCAGAAGGGTGGTAACAGGATTACGCGGGCGATTTCCAGTAATCTGCAGTAAATGTAATCCTCTTAGGTCGCGTACGTGCTCAGTTCCATGATAAACTAAAGTAATGGGCTGACTCGTGCTCAAGCCTATTGCGCAACGTTTTGCATTGTGTTGTCCACGCACAGCGATGGATGTGTTCGATACAAGTAACTAAATAATCACTGTTGCAAGACTGAAATGCACATTTTATCACCACAATTAATCAAAGATGGTTCTAAAACTAATCGTAGCCGTATATTTGGAAAACCAAAAAACACTAGACACACTCCCTTTTACAGTGCACATAATCAGACACACACACACACACACACACACACACACACACACACACACACACACACACATATATATATATATATATATATATATATATATATATATATATATATATATCGGTTGCATATTTATCAGTCGGATACCACCTATGTACATGTATATGTATATATATATATATATATATATATATATATATATATATATATATAGGAGAAAACGGGGCAAAATGAGGCACCCTGGTAAAACGGGCACCCCGCGATTTCGGCTGTTAGAGGTGGCGCCATCGGAAATCAATGGTTTAAACTAAAGCTTCTCTGCCAGGGGACGGGAATGACGTGCACTGGGCCTTTTTGTCGGCGGCCGTCGTTGGAGGAGGACATGAGTTTTCGCTTTCCATTTTTTGTTATTATTTTTATGATGATTTGAACATTGTTTATTCCACAAGTATAATGAATCGTGAATTCAAAGGTGCTGCACTTTGATGGCGTATGCATGCAGATTCCTTGCGAGCAATTGTGAATTTTTCGGGCCAGTTTTCGTTGCGTGTCGAATCATGCTGTGTTGTTGGCGTCCATTGGGCAAGATGGTTGGGGCAGAATGGGCACTCAGGGGATAATAGGACACAAAGGGTCCCGTTTTGCTCCACCTGAATTATGACTATTGCAAGGAATGTTTGGCTTAAATAAGCCATGGACGCAATGTTTCATTGGTAGTAGCAGGCACATGAGTAGAGTCCGAAACAAGTGAATCGGTCCTGTTTCAGTTCTATGATTGAATAGTGGTTGAACTACTGCGTCAAACTGGGAATGTGCGGCCTCGCGATTTGTCGTTTATGATTTATTGAAGGTGTGCGTGTGATTGCTCTATATTTATGGTTTCTTTCACGTCTAATTTATTGTAATTATGTTGCTCAACAAAGCTTATTTGTGAACATAAGAATTGTACGTAGCTACCTGTGATGAGTTGATTCAGTACGACACATTTGCCCATCTCTTTGATAGCCTCTATAACTTACTTGTTAGTCAGCAAACAAGCAACGGATTCTGACCGACCCGTTATGAAAAAAGTATCTTAAGAAGTAACTTAGGCTATGAAAAGGTGAAAAGTTAACACATTTTTGGTCATCATCGCATAAAACTCAGTACATTTCGTACTTTTCAGTACATTTAAAGGGTGCATTGCTCTGCGTGCACAGGCACTGGCGTAAGTACTACCGCATAGGTATTCTGTCTGACAGAACCGGCGTAAAAAATCGATTAGATTTTCTTTTCTCTGCTTATGGGCAAGACCCAACAAATTGTAGTAAGTTTTAATGTTTATTTATCATGTTGTGCCCAGCAACGCTGCTAACTCCAATAAAGTGGGGAAACACCTTACATTCCTTTTAAACATATACGATTCAATGTTTTGTTAAAGTATTAAACAGTTCAACCGTTTCTTGTTCCTTAAACATTAGGACTGACTTATTGCATAGTATTACATAGAAGGTGTTTTATCATATCGCCCTTAATATTAAACGTAACTAATTTAACAGAAGAAATCAAATGCCATATTACCAACTAGTCATAGGTATGCAGTTAGGTATTTCGCTTTGATAATTGTACTTAATTTTTCGTAGCAGGTAAACGTTTTCCTAGTTTATAAAAAGGAATAGTTTATAAAAAGGTACACTGACGCGCCCAGGGAGGGGTGGGAAGAGGGGGGGGGGGGCTTAAGGGGCAACTGACCCTCCCAAATCCGTTCAACGTTCACGCTGACGTTCTTTTTTTACAGAGGAAGTACATCGCCACACGGAGAATGGTTCGAAATTACAAGAGAAGAACCGACCGGCAATCCTGGAAGCAGGATACGATAGCAAAGGCCATCAAAGCAGTCGAGGTGGGAAAAATGTCCGCCAAAGAAGCGGCACGCCGCTTTCAGGTACCGAAGTCGACTCTCGACAGACGGCTGAAAAAGGCACGGGCGATGTCAATAACAGGCCACAGAGAAGGTCCTCGGTCGACACAAACCTGTTTTCACGGAAGCTCAGGAGCGAGATTTGGTACATCACGTAATGGAGCTCCAAAACCGGATGTTCGGAATAACGCTGACTGACCTCAACAAGCTCGCATATGAGTTCGTAGACAGAAACAAATCACTCACCCATTCAGCACGGTGACGAAGACGGCAGGGGAGGCGCAGATACAGTACTTCCGCAAGAGAAACCCCACGGTCTCACTAAGGACACCAGAGGCCACAAGCGTTGCTCGCGCCGCGACGTTCAACTCAGTCAATGTCAACGCGTTCTTCGACAACCTTGAGTCGCAGATGGATTCTGCCCAGTTCAGTCCCACATGCATCTACAACGTGGATGAAACGGGATTCAACACGGTCGCAACAAAACAAGGGAAGGTGTTGCCGAGGAAAGGGTGCAAGCGGGTCGGCCGACTGACATCTGCGGAACGAGGCACGCTGGTTACCGGGGTGATGTTTATCAACGCTGTGGGGAGCTACATGCCTCCAGGTGTAATATTCCCAAGAAAGAGGGTCAAACAGCAGTTGGAGAAGGGCCTTTCCCCAGGTAGCCTGGTGCTGTACCATGAGTCTGGTTGGATGCAGAAGGAGCTGTTCGTGAAATGGCTTGACTGTTTTATACAGCACACGAAGCCCTCGAAACAAGATCCAGTCCTTCTTATACTGGATGGACGTGCCAGTCGCACCAAGAGCCCCGCAGCCATCCTGCTGTGCAGGGAAGCAGGTGTGGTGATGCTCACCATTCCTCCGCACACCTCACACCGCCTTCAACCACTGGACCGAACGTTCATGCTTTCCGTCAGCACCTTCTTCTTCCAAGGTCAGAGAACGCGGCTCCGAAACAACCCTGGTGAAGTCATCACACTGTATGAGATGGGGGAGCTGATCGGGTCAGCCTACGTGCAGGCGGCAACAGTGAAGACGGCGCTGAAGGGCTTCGAAGTCACGGGATCTTTCCCACAAACCGCCATGTGTTTGGTGAAGAAGACTTCGCAGCGGCAGAAACAACGAACACCCCGCTGACCGGCACCGCAGACGCACCAGTGGGTCTCAACTCAGCAGCAGCTCCTCTGCCCATGCCTGGGCCCTCTGACGTTGATGTCTCGGTGAGCACGAACGTTCGGGAGTCCTCGGAAACTGTCGCCGGGGACGTAACACAGGCTGGAACATCGGGGCAGGGAAGCTCAACTAATGCCGAAACTCCGGCGAAGTTGCTCACCGCTGGGGCTCCGCATAATGATTTCTCAAGCTCTGACGATGACGAAGATGACGTTCTAGAAGTGGCATGTTCAGCTGGACCGAGCCATGCTTCCCAAGGTCAAAATGACACACCCGCAAGCTCCTATGTGTCTGCACGCGAAATCCTCTCTTTGCCAAAAGTGTACTCAAGGGAGAAGAGAGGTAAAGGACGAAATAAAGGTAAAACATGTGTCTTGACTGGCACACCATACAAGGAGGAACCCGAGAAGAGACTTGAAGGAAAGGAAGGTAGGCAGGGAGGAGGGAAAAATTGCGACACAAATCAGTCTAAAGGAAGAAAAGGGAAGAGTGTAGAAACTCAGAAACCGCAGCGCAAACAAAAGAAGCGTACGCCGCGAAAGCTTACCTTTGAGGAGTCTTCGGATGAAGAAGACGTGGCTTGTCTGTACTGCGGGTCCTTCTTCTCCATGTCCAAATCGGGCGAGTCTTGGTCACGATGCGCTCTCTGCGATAAATGGGCTCACGATGCCTGTGCAGGGATTGATGGAGAGGACGAGTGCGTGTTCGTGTGCGAACTGTGCCGGGATGACAGGGCAGGCTGATGTTTAGTGTCGCCATTGGTCGTACCTGCTGGTAGGTCCACTTGGCTGTGCTCTTTTCGTGTTTTGCGTTCACAATGACTAAGAAGTGGATTGATGAGAAGAACGAGTGAGTATTCCTGAGCGAACTTTGCTCCGTGATGTGTGTTTGAGACTCGATCGCTGTCGTCTCATTGTGTAACCAATAGGCTGTGTTCCTCTAGTTCTGTGTATAAGCCATGCAGCAATGGCTGTCATAAGCTATGTCAGCAATGGCTGCCAGGCTTTTGACTTCGCATTATCGTTAAGATTAAAGATGGTTCGCACAAAATTACTCATATATTCGTCGCTTTTTACATTCTTGCGTTTCGAAATCCTATCTCATCGTCGGAGAACACTGAATGGCACAACAAATAAGTTTTGAGCTCTAAAGGATAACAATTTGTGGACTTCTATTCGAAAACATCTTTTGGTACGGAGAGCACAAATGAAGCAGTGCTAACTGAAGTCAGACAGAATCCTATTTTCACTTTGATACTTATAAAATGCAGTCAGGATGTAAACATTACAAAGACCCAAACCTAATGGCATGACCACGTCAATAGTGATCACCGCCCACCACCTAATAGTCCAAGGGTTGTACAAAAATTTGTTTGTCTGTTTAGGGCTAGGTAGAGTTCGTTAAAGGATACGCTTCCCGAATTTAAAGTCATTTTCTGTTATTGCACGTTCGTAAAATGTCAGTGTTGCCTGTCAGTTGTTGTCGTGTCAATGTCCTGTCATGTTCGTCTGGCATGTGGTCCAGAGGTGCGCCGTGACGTACGTGCATTGTCAGTTGTCGTGAAAGTGTCATTGTGGTGACACCATTGCATAGTATGGAAAAAGTTTGCAGCATTCGATGTTGCATTTGAATTGATATGCTACGTTGGTGTGTTTTAGTTTGTTGGGTTTTTCTGGGCTGCTTTGTATAAGAAAGTTAAAGATTTCCCTATCGCGATGATGAATGGAAATGTCTATTTCGTTGTCGTTCTAGCATTTTGCATGTCGAGAGATAATTTCCCAATTTCTTTACATTTTCTTACAAACGTGCCTATTGAAAAAACCATATCCATCATCCTTGACCGCGTTTACAACCACCTCGAAATTCCTCCTCTCAAAACATAAAAGCGCCTTTATAAACAACTACTAAAATCCTGTACATTGGAAGTTCCTCTCTGCTGGGCTGATGGGCGAATGCATTGCCAAATTGGGGGTGTTGTGATGGGCTCACCTCTAGGACCTCTTTTCGCTAATTTCTTTGTGGGACATGTAGAAGCCGACACACTAAAAAATGGTGACATAAGACCGGACATTTACTGTCGTAGATAACATCTTTGTGGAAGTTAGGGACATTGACGAACTAGAACGTCTAAAAAACGACTTTGAAGGGCAGCCTGGTTTCAAATTCCCAAAACGGCTAAGTGTGCAAAACAGTATACCCTTTCTTGACATGACTGTTGATTGACAAGGACCACGTGTCAATACGACTATACCGAAAACAGACTAACAACAGACGGTGCTTAAATGCTGACGGTGAGTGTCCTCGACGCTACAAAATTAGCGTCATAGGGTGATTCGTAAGACGTGAATTTAGGCACTGCCCTGATTAGACAGGACTACATTCAGAATCGGTACGAATCAGACAGATCTTGGTGAACAACGGTTTTTCAAATTCTGACGTTGAAAACGAAATACAACGGCATATAACAGGACACTTTGACAGCAAACCAAGACAAGACAACTATCCAACCGTCAAACTGTATCGTCAAAATCAAATGACATCCGCCCACAAAGAACACCCAGCCGGAAATTACCTCTCGACATGTAAAGACAAGAACAAGCACAAAATAGGCATTGCCATTTATTATCGCAATCAGAGAATCTCTAACTTTCTCGTGCGAAAAAGACCAAACAAGCCCGACAGACTAAAATCACCAATGTGGTATATCAATTCAAATGCAACATCGGAGGCTGCAAACTTCGTTCCATACACCATATTGGTGTCACCACAATGACACCCTCATGACGCCTGACAATGCACTTACGTCACGGGGCACCTATGGATCATATGCGAAAGAACACCCCAGGACTTTGAAATGAAAACAACTGACAGACAACACTGACATTTTACGGGCGTGCAATGTCAGAAGACGCCTTCAAATTTGGGAAAGTATATTCATTAATAACCTATGTCTGGCCCTAAACACACAAAAACATTCTTGTATAACTGTTGAACTATTAGGTGGCTGGCGTTGAGCACTACTGAAGTGGTCATCGCAGTATGTTTGTGTCTTTGTAGTGCTCCCATTATGAGTGTTTTTTAAAGGAATCAAAGTGAAAACAGGATTCCGTCTGACTTCAATTAGCACTGCTTCATTTGGGTTCCCCATACCAAAAGATGCTTTCCAATAGTAGCGCGCAATTGCTATCCTTTAAAACTCAAAATTTATCTCTTGTGCCATTCAGTATTCTCCGACGATGAAATAGGATCCCGAAATGTAAGAGAGTAGAGAGCGACAAATATATGGGTAATTATGTGCGAACTATTTTTAATCTTAACGATGATGTCATGTCAAAATCCCTGGAAACTAGGAACGATGCTTCAAAATGCTCGTCAATGCTGCGTCAGCAGTCGTTTTTAATCGAACATGTGTGAAAGAAATGATTCTGCTGAAACATTCTAATATATACAGACTATATATATATATATATAATATTATATATATATATATATATATATATATATTGTGTATTGCGATGTACGTGGAGAGCAGATTCTCTTAACTGTTAAAGCGTAAATGACAGCATATCTGTTGTGCACCATCTTCTTCCCTCAATAATTTTGGACGAGTTCCCAATGGCTGTGTCCAAACCACCGTGATCGGTTTGTTGCAAATTTTTCTTAAGATCGACCTTACCGAATGTCTATCTCAGTGTAATTGTATCGGGCATGTGTAGATCAAACCATTATATCGTGATATTTGAAAATTTTGCTTGCGTGCAATTGCCAGATGATGTCTTACGTCGGACCAAACATTGCAAACGTTTCTAGACTTATTCTGCCCGTAATCGTTAGCGTGGTCTTCACCCCTACTGATAAATGATCTTGGTCACTGACCTTGACCTCTGTGTACGTTGGGCAACGTGATATATACAGCTACTATGTATTTGTGTTTTTGGCAATGGTTATTTATGCATCATTCAGAGAAAATGAACTATACCAAGTACAAAACGATAAATAATTTTCTGAAAACTCATCTCAGACTTGTTTTCAAGCATTGCTCATGCCGCGCCTATCACTTTGTGTATCAGGGAAAGCAAACTATTGTCGTGATTTGTTCTATCGCGTGTCTTTCGATGAACCAAGGACATGAAAAAGCGGAACATGTCATGTGTCTTTCGATGAACCAAGGACATGAAAAAGCGGAACATGAGAAGGGAGTTAGGACGAACACCCAGATCCCCTGACCCACGACCACAGGTCAGCCGTCCTTTTGCCTCGGGTCAAGGAGCGTCTGTCGCAGGTTTGCAAGTTGCCTGCCGCCGGCGCACCGCGCGATGAGACCGGCTGTATGGGTAAACGGCGACTGCCTTTTGGCAAAAATCTAACACGTGAGTGCTGTCACCAATGTTGATAATTTTCCCTTACTGAGACCTGTTTGTCTCCGAATTCCATGTCGCGTCAAGTACAGTATATTTGTCTTGCTGTTTCATTGAAGTTAACTGGTGCTCTGAGCGGTTTAGAATTTATATCGTTGAAGTTGCGGCAAGAGCACTGGGATGTCACAGAGAAGTCATGGACTTAAACAGCTTATAAGTACGTTTCACTGGCTGGTAATATGCACGTGTATGTCTTTATCCAGGTACTTCAGCTTTGATGAACCAGAATTCAGATATGAACGCACTAGTACGTGCGTACAAAAATATGGCTTGTTCTTCTGTGAGAAGGCTTAGAATATGATAACTTATTATCTTTTGAAAGTACAACCAATCTACGCCCATGGAAGTTACAGCCACGCCCTAATACCGAGCTAACATTATCCTCTGCATGGCAGCGTCCAGACGCAAGTCTTGTTGGTCTGCAGTGAAATCTTTTACCGTAGCTTCGAATGTAATGAGCTGTCAAATGGGTGGGCAAGCTTGATAGCGCTAAAAGCTATCTTCTGATATTTAGCAAAGCTTTACTGGAAGTACTGAGGGCTGGTCATGGCCCGTAACACGTTGAGCTGTCGCTGTTAACACGCGCTCGGATGGGCGGTCAATTTGACCCCCCTCCCGAAGGTTTTTCGCAGTGATTTCCAAACGGCATAGTGCATTTACGCCAAGTTTTTCATAGACATTGACAATTAAAACGTAAATCTTTTGACATCAAAAACTTTATTGTACCTTGTAAGACCGCTGATCTACGGCAGGTCAAAGTCAGATCATGGATTCAGCGAAGGTGATTTCTAGTGAATCGTTGAATTTGATGCTACGACGGGGTGTTCAACGAAGCCATACATCTCTGAAATAGTTTCTTGGCAACAGAACGATTGAGGTCACAAGTCCATGGCCTAGTCTCCGTTATGAAGGTTAGACCAAGGAAGACTTGGCCTGCTTTTTCACTCGAAAGCGTGATTTGTGAGGTAATTTCTGATGCTTATTCTGTAATTTATCAACGCCAGGGACCGTAACATGCACCTTCCATTGACTTTTTAAAGGTTATAATAGGTTATTGACCGAAAATGACCCAGATGAGCGTTTTTTAGGGAGCCTACTGCATAACGCAATCTTTGACGCTTACTCAAATGCAAAAATAAAAGCCGTCTCATACGATTTTTGTCACCGTGACCTACCAGAGATCAGATAAGGTTTTTTACCTTTAATGAGCACCAGTGAGCTGTCGATAACAACATATTTTTAGGTTCGCGTCGTTTGCGTGGCAAGTTTTTGGGGGGCACTGTGGACACCAATATGAAATTGACCTTGTTTGGCCTTATTGTTCCCCAAGGTCAGAACCAGGAACCTCAAATTTTGACACGCGTAAGTTAACATACCAGGTCGACACACCCTGTGCATTTAGCGTCTCAAACGCACTTAGTTTATAGATCAGGGGCGGGTCAAATTGACCCCCGAGCCGATCGAAGGATATTCAATATTCATTGTATTTCAAACCGGCCACCCGGGTGCGTGTTAACCGTGCCGCACATTCGCGATCTTGATGACCGGAAGTTAGGACCTCTTCTTTAGAAAAGACATGCAGGTTAAAGTTGGGTGCGCCAGAAGGCCTGAGAAAATTTCCCTCAACTATTTCAAGTTTGGACCTTGTTTGAGCTGGGTTAATCCGATGGTCACGGCCTAGATATATAGAAATTTCAGAGAAACGCTTCACATAAGTTCTGCCGTCCTGTTCAATTTGTGTTTCTAGTTCCATTTGTTTACTATGCATCAAGGGCGGGTAAGCTGATCCCTCATTCGAGCTCGTCCTGCTGAACGGCCAGCCTGCTGCGTGCCAGCCAGCCTGAACGTGTTAAAACAACAATGCGCTTGTGCAAACCGACCTAGCAATGCTTCTCAATGCTTCCAATTACGAAAAAAAACATGCAATGAATATTCACCACACTTGGTATGTATCTGTTGACATTAGTGTCTTCTTCCGCTGGAGTAATTCTGCAAACTTTTAACCCTTTGCAAGTGCCTGTGGAGGCGGGTACGCGGTAAGGATGCCTTCATGATGACGGCACTTAAGCCTGTAGCGTTAGGTAGAGACGAAGAGGAACGCCAACGATATTTAAGCTGTTCAATTCGTGTTGAGATTCAAAAGGCTCCATGTTGTAATAAGAATTATCTGCCAGTTCTAAGAACAATGAAATTCAAGTGCGTTTTCATGGCACTCCTCAACCAAACAATAAAAAAAACACGCCGGATCTCGGACATTTTCCCGGCGTTAAAAGCCACTGTTGGCGATCCAGCATTGAGCCGACTTTTGTAATCCCGCCACAGTATTCCACAGTATTTTTGTGCATTTCGACCGAAAGCCGTTGTTTGTACTGTATTCGTAGTGCGGCGTTACACTACCTATATTCTAGAAAGTCAAAAAGACTTTCGCGCCCGAGTGTGTGCCCGATAAATGTGGCCTAAAGCACATTAGTCTAGTTCCGCTAAACACCGGCTCTGCCCGCAAGACGTGGTGGCGCTTCGCTGCTTCGCAACGGAATCGCATCGGCGATCTGTTGGGATTAGGACGAGGAATAGGATTAGGGCGGGGCCAGATGGCGGCTGCGGTCCAATTAGTGGGGCCGGCCAGCACGGGCCTGTAGCCGTGCGGGGCGGACTGGGACGATTGGCGGCCATCTGGTGCGTCGCCCGCGGGCATTGCTACACCGCAGACCGCCCACCCAGCCGGAATCTCGCTGTCGGGGACCGCGGTGAGAGAATATCAAATGTCGAATGGAGCTGTGTTGATGCTTTGACTTGTTATGACATTGCATTATATTAAGTTCGAAGTTGCACTTAACTTGTGGCGCGATGCTGTTGTACAATTACAGCAAAAATAAAGTCACCTCGCGCTTCCGTGCGCCTTATTTCTCAGTGGTAAATCCTGGAAACTTACGAGTGCAACGCAACATAAAGCTGCTGTGCGGAACAGCTCTGGTCCAGACGTATGCCACGTAGATAGGTCAGAGGGATGGCGTGGTTGATGTCCGGCCCATTCGTTCGTCGGTGTGGAAGTGAAGATTAACCGTTATCGAAGTAAGCTGAAGAGGCTGTTGTGCGGTCGGTCCTGTTCGCATTTCAGGCAAGTAAAAGGTAGGCATCTATCACCATTTGGCCGTAATTTGGGCAAATATACAAAATCATGCCAAGGAATTGGTCGCGGCACTTTATTCACTCTGTATCGCATTTTATTCATTTTTCATACTATGCATCATAAGGCTATCAATTTGTGTGTATGCCTCACAATACACTTACAATATTGCACTCGATTGTAAGGTTGACATCGACATACGGTGTAAGGCGAAAACTGTGGAAAACGCCAAGTGTTTATGGACCAATGCAGGTTGTACAAATGAGTTGAAATCTACCGCCTTTAGTGTAGTATGTTTCTGCATGCATCTATCAAAACTGCCTACTGAATGCAATGATACTGCTGCCGAGGCCCTATATACCAGAAACGGTCTCCAGCGATTTGACCTATACGTCACGTGGTCCCATTACGTCATCAGTTGTCCGTTTTGTTGGTGTGAGTCTTGCGGGGTGCTCCACGAGGTGCGCGAGAGCCGTCAGTTGTACAGGGGTTAGTAACATCAGTGGAATAAGTGACCCCACTGTCGCTGAAGTGATGACAGGGCCTGACTGTTGCCCTCTGAAGTGAATGCACGTCCGAAATAAGAAGTCATTTTTGTTGTTTTCAGTGCTAGCTTGACCAAGTCCCCCCATTACTGCATTCTGGGTAGGCGACGCTGTGACTTCGTCATGGGACTGAATCATATGGCACCAACGCCGGCGGGGGTGAAAACGCTGTTCTTCGCAGGCTGGTTTAAATATAAATATTTTGATAAATCAGATTGTTTCGACCCAGCACAGTCAATGAAGCCTCTTCAGCAGGGAAAGGGTGCTGATTCGCACCGAAGCTGTAATATTATCGGTGAAATGCGGAGAGATGGATTAACCTATTTATTGGAGAGATGGAGATGGAGTAACCTATTTATTAGTGATTTGTTCCAAAGAACTCTAGCAGGAAGTGCTTAGAAACAGTCTGCGTAAAATATTTCAACACACAACAGCAACATAGAAGTGAAATGAGATACAGTGGCCCAAAAGATCTCGCAGCACCCTGGGACGAGCATTCAGAAATTGGAACGCACCTCCTGTAGCCTTAGGAGGGGCGTTGTCAAGGTAGATGTAGGGTTGGTTTGTCCTAATGGGGGCAGCGAGGGGTGAACTGCGGGAGGAGTGCGCTATTTCATTTCAGGATGGCATGTTTTCCTGTAGAATGGGACGATTTCTGGCAAGTTTTGCAATATCTGCTAGTCAAAGAGTGTTAACCCATATCTCAGCTAGGAAATGGTCTTGGATAAATATAAAGGTAGTCGGGGTGTTATTCCCTGAGTACCTTGTTAACCTAATCCATCCGAAATTATAGATCTGCAAGTTAATCAACGACTAGGAAGATCATAGTAAAGCAACAGCGAAATTTTTGGCACCTGCCCTCCTCACATTACCCTATTTTCATATTTCACTCCAGAAAGGCGCTGCAGTATGAAGATAAATGGACAAGTATTGCCCAATTATGGCTTAAATATTAACATTGCACATAT
This sequence comes from Pollicipes pollicipes, assembly GCF_011947565.3. Lineage (NCBI taxonomy): Eukaryota > Metazoa > Arthropoda > Thecostraca > Pollicipedomorpha > Pollicipedidae > Pollicipes > Pollicipes pollicipes. The sequence goes on from NW_023597034.1 coordinate 1,145,764, forward strand.
TACCCACTTATTTACAACTAAAGCTCATTTCACAAAAAGGAATTACGTATCAATGTTCGGGCACACCGACTACGACGAATATGGCGCGGGTAGTGAACCTAGAAAACGTGGTTTTGTGCGATCTAATTTTGGAAGCAAATCGTGGTGTTGAATTTATCTTTAGAAGGCTTTAGATGAAAAATGTACAATATCTTTTCACATATTGAAATAAACATGTAGAACACGATTGCTACCCAATTAATTGACGAAATCTCCGTTCTTAATCATGCTACTAGTATTTATCAACCTTTGCGTAGTATCAACCAAGAACCATACTACGGGCTACCAAAATTTAGTCCCACAGTGACGTCACGTCTGCGTAGCCTTCTCTAGTAGCTTTGAGCTTGTCCATCAAACGCATGTGCCAACTAGTGGAGGGAAGTTTTGATGTGGGAGTCTGCGGTGTGTAACGCAATGGCTAGAGTGAATACTGAAGTACCCCCACAGGGGCACCGGCTTCGGCTGGTGTAGGGGACTAACGCCCCCTCAGGTCCCAGCTCCGGCAACGGGTGGACAGCGCAAGCCGTTCATTTTAGGACCTAGCGACACTGCCGATGCGAGAACCCCCGCTCCTTGTCCTGCCGGCTCCCTTTCCACTACCCGCTTTTCCGCATCCGGCCCATTCATCACTCCTAATCTTCGTTTTATCGGGGTCGCCGTGCCCCCTCGCCCGCGTCCCCGGGTTGATTGGATCCTGGTGGCTAGGGGGCGCGTCGTGCAGGTCAGTCGCGGCGCGTCCCGGCACTCCACTTCGGCCAGGATATCCGGGGGAGCGGGGCGGGGGGGGGGGG
>NW_023597034.1:1146603-1172343 GCF_011947565.3 Pollicipes pollicipes
TCATCGTTATCAAGACTGCTGGCAGTACAGGACAGCCTGGCTTCAGTCCCCGGCCTTTCACGTGCAGTGACAGCGAACGACGCGCTGATCATCGGTTTATCAAGACTGCTGCAGCACAGGACAGCCATGGCGCAGTCCCGGCATTCACTGCAGTGACAGCGAACGTCGTGGTGCTCTCGGCTCGCCGGTGCGTTCACATGTAGCGTGCGCTCGGGGTAGGCAGCGCTGCGGGGGTGCCGCCTATGGCTTCGTGCCAGGCGGCGCAACATAACACCTCAAACATTCAGGACACGAAAGGGATTCGAACTCGGACCTTGCACGTGGGAATCCGACACCCTAGCCGTTCAGCCAATGCTACAAATCGCGTTCGTTCGTTACTTAACCAGTCATAATTGACCAAAAGTAATCATTCAAGCATTCGACCATTGCGAATCATGCCTCCGTTGGGTACTAATAAGCCCATGAGTGGTATGTATGGGACGTAGTGAGTGGTTTTATCTCTTTAATTTAGCGTTGGAAATTCTGCCCTTTTATACTTAGATCCAGCAACAACTCAACAGAAATGCTAGAGGATTATGCCAGATGATGGTTAAGCAGTGCCATGTCATGATGGATGTTAAGGTCATGGGTTATGGGATTATGCCAGATCATGGTTAGGTAGTGCCATGTCATGACGGATGTTACGGTCATGCGAGAGCTCACACAACTAATCTATGTATGTGTTTTATGTTATGAATACATCTAAACGTTACGATTGTACTTCAGCCATTTATGATGATGATGATTTGGGGTTTTGGGATGTATCGACTGCTGTAGGTCATGGAGTGCCCATAACTATCATTTTATGTGGAAACACAAATCGGACAAGTGCATCAATCAGGCCACCCTATAATACCTTGATGATCAGACCTGGTATCATGATGAAAAGGTTGTCCGGAAATCTACAGCACGAGGAAACTAGAACACTTAAGCAAACTCGACAGCGTGCGAACAATCCCCTTAAAAGTGGCATAGCTGCGACTCTGGACGTTGTGTCCGAAAAATTGCACTCTCGTTACAGTAAGGTGACGGCAAGCGACGAGTACGTGGTGCACGGTCAGCGGGTCAGAGCATCGACTGCAGCATGGTCTGTCCCCAGCCAATGACGGGTGACGGTGCGTAGCATATGTGTGACCTATGCGTAACCGGCAAAGAGCAGCTTCTTCCACCCTATTGTCCCGAAAACACGAATGCCATAGTCCAATACGGGGTTTCACTGACTTCAGCTTGTTGGCGCTCAGCGAGTTCCAGTGGAACTGTCATCGCTTCTGCGTAAACGACGACACTGCGGGGTACATGTCTTGAGCTGGTAGTAGTGTTATAGGAATGCCGGTCTGTCGTAGCGTACTTTGCTGCCGCATCAGTAAGGTCATTTCCGCAGTGGCTTGGGATCCAACACAGTATGGCCGTGTTCCCTGCTTGGTCCAGTGAGCAAAAACGCGGTTGAATGTCCTGGACCAATGGATTCGATGAGGAGAAGCCACCAACAGCCAGGAGACTGCTCAAGGCGTCGGAAAAAAATCAAGTGCAAATTGCTTTAGTTTTCTTCAATAATACAGAGAGCTTTGCTGATGGCTATAAGCTCGGAAGTGTAGACCGACGCGTGTGCAGGCAGTGTGAATGACTGTGTTGTGGAACCGCACACAAAAGCGCACCCTACATCTGCATTCGTCTTTGAACCATCCGTATAGATCATCATGTATCCGTCAAAGGAGGCTATGTGCTCTAAGGCTGCAACTTTAAGTTCCGTCATGAGGACGCGTTGCTTTTGCATGTTTGATAGCGAAACATCCACTCTTGGCGATGCTAGCTCCCAAGGAGCAGTCTTCATGAGTTTAGGTCTGATGACACGTCGTAGGCTGAAGTCGCTCGCGTCTAAAAGTTCTCGCATTCGTCCACAAAAGGGAGAGGTTTGTGGTGACATTAGAAGTAGAAATAGTCTTCGTAAGCTACGCGAAAACACTGCTTTATATGTGGGATGACCTGAGAACTGCGCCAGCTCGCATGTGTAGCGCAGTCCCAGCATCTGCCTTCGCAATGCTAGTGTGGGTTCGTGGGTGTCCACCAGAAGACTATCTATGGGCGGTGTTCGAAAATCCCCTGTGGCGATACGTAGTGCGGCGTGGCGCACCGTCTTCAAGTACGTTTGATCAGGTCTGATGTACCGTCATAAGTAAAACAGCCGCAGTCAAGTTTTGAACGAATCAGCGAACGGTGCAAGAGTAAGAGCTTCCTCCTATCAGCACCGTATGATGTACGTCCCACGCACCTTAGGATGTTCAGGGATGTTAAGGGATTTTAAGCACTTGTTGCGGATATTTCTTATGTGCTCCCGGCATGTTAGGCGTCGATCACATCGCATACCGATAAATTTTCACGGTATTCTCAATGGCGATGCGTTACCCATAGAGCATGATTTCCATTCCAGGGCAGTGATGGCGACGACGACAGAAATGGACTGCAGCTGTCTTCGATGTGGAAAACCGGAACCCATGAGCACACGCCACTTCTCCTGACGTGTGACAGCCAGCTGCAGGTGTCGCTCCATCGTGCGAGTGGTTGATGAGCCACTGATGAGCTACACCAAATAGCGAAGTTGTCTACGGACACAGAACGGCTGATCCCATGTGGAAGTGTGTCCCCTATATCGTTTATCATCACTGCGAAAAGTATGACACTTGATACGCTGCCCTGAAGCATACCATTTTCCTGCGGATACCTGTCGGAGTGATAAAAACCAACACGCACCCGAAAAAATCTTTCAGTCACAGAGTTTTTAAAAAATTTCCCATGTGACCGCGGATGCCACCATCGAATAACTTTATCAAAATTATATGTTTCCATCTGGTAAGAAACGTTTTCTACGTCAAAAAAGATGGCACCGGCATGACGTTTACTAATAAACCCCGTCCGCACTGCGGTATCATGAAGTAAGATGTGGTCAGTTGTGCTCCTGTTCTTACGGAATCCACACTGAGCATTCGCTAAAAAGTTGTGACGTTCTTAAGCAAATGAAAGCTGCACATTTACCATCCTTTATATGAGCTTACAAAGCGAGGGTGGAAGGGCGATCGGGCGATAGTCAAGGGCGTTTGTTTCACTTTTCCCGGGCTTTAAAATAGGCACCATTGTGGCCTCTCGCCAGGTTGGCGGAAAGCTGCCTGACTTCCATATCGAGTTGAAAAGTGACGGCAGCGCTCGTAGTATGCGGAGAGAAAAATGCCGTATCGTGTCATTGTGGATGAGGTCGAGCCCCTCCGCAACACTACGCAGTGAGCGAATGGCCGCCCGAAGTTCCATCGTGGTAAAATGTTTGTTGTATGTCAGTATGTCGCCTGTCTGAAAATTAAAGAGAATGCTCCACAGTTGAAGATATTGAGATAAACATCAGATATGACGGGAAAAATTTACTTGTAGCTATTGGTAAGCTTTCAAGTTTCAAAAACAACCCCAAGTAGCAAAATTTTAGCTTGCAAAAATGCGCCCCAATACGTCATTGTTTGATGGCGTTATGGAATGGTTTTGTGACGACAGCAATACCTGGCGGCATCTGGCAGTCAGACCTAAAGAATACCTCGAAACACACGAAACCTGACGCCAACAAGCGATTCCCGTCGCGGGCGCTCTGTTGGGCGGCGGATTAGCGAATGGCTTGTTTCAGGATCTTTTGTTTTGGTACTGCTCGTAAGAGAAGCTTTGGTGGGCTAGTTGACATATGCAAAGTAGCAATCGCCAATTTCTAAGGCAGATTATTAATATCAAAGCACGACATGCTGTGAAGATTGTCACGAATTTCGTACTAAAACCTGCCAAGGGCTGTTGAGGATGTCAATGCTGTATTGTCGATTTATCCTTCCCTGCGGTGCTGTGGTCCTGGCATTGATATCATGTGACGTGCACAGTAGTTACTTTCTTTTTGTGACTGGAAATGCAGTTGCATGCAAAAATGAATAAATATGCAACATTGCTATGAATTGATCGCAAAAACATTGTTATTTCTTTGGTATAGATGGTAAGGTTGAGCTACCAATTTTATTTTTGCTTAGGATCATTTTTGCCATTAATAACGAACCCTGATATAAGCGTTGTGGTGCATTATCACCTTTGACAGTCCTTTGGTGTCGTTAAATTTGTTGTTACCAGCCGTTCATAAATTGTAAGCTGTTATCTCGTCGGCTTGGCATAGAGTAGTCAATCAATGTGATGCATTGTGTAATGACGCGGGTCAACAGTGTCGTCGTGGCACTACCTCAGTGCTGTAGTGTCGCATGACATAATGAACAATGATGTGGTTTTTGTATTACAATCCTTGCTGCTTTCATGACAAATTCCATCATGAAAAGATGGTTCAAGCATGCACTCTCGTATTAACACGGTGTCTGACATATGGCTGACAAAAAACACATGACACAATATACAAATCACTTTCAGCAAAGCACACAACCGATAAGTGACATCACTTGCTCAACCTGTTTTGGATGTCCACAAAACATGGGTGACAAAGATGCAAACACGTCTTCTGCTTCCACAGCTATGGAACATGCAGTAGCCATCAGGCTGCTTCACTCAAGAATGTTGTTGACACAAAAAATAACACATGTATAACAAGAAAATATTACATGTGGAATGACACTGCAAACCTTTTGACCATTCACAACTATGGAGACATCAGAAGTGCATGTAGTTATGGTCAGATGGGCGAAGTGCAGGGAAGTAGTAAAGCTGTTGGTGCACACAGGGCTCATGACAAAAATATTATTATGCAAAGCTGTATCATGTGACCTTATACCAACCATGTGCATTAATGAGCTGTGCAGACCAGCCCCTACTGCCAACATGAGTTGCTAATATATTGGCATGCAATGGATTAATTACATGTTGTAATGCTTCAATACGTTCAAAATGTTGGCAACATCATAATGAAGTAGCAAATTGCCTTTGCACACCCCTACAACATCGGTGCTAGCGTTTCTTTCAATTTACGAGCATCACTACCTTGTCCTGTTCAAACATGAACATAAAGATAGAGGCAAGTATCGATACATCACATTTTATTCGGAGTCAGTAGACTTAAAGAATACCAAAGTAATGTTATTTTTGAGAAGTACAAACCTCGTGCGCACACTACCCATCACATCTAGACCAAAACAAGCCACTGGGACGCACCACCACAATTTCCGCACAAGTTTTTGGCCATAGCACCTCATTTCACCGTGAGCTCCCTTCCAAAGTCCCAATGGGGGTTCATGGCAATACAACTCAAGTGGATGTATTGGAAGAACACAATTTGTTTGTTCGAGATTTAAATTTGTCGTGCAATATGTGTTAAATATCTAGCAAAATATAGATCTAGAACTGCTGTAATGTTTCCCTGATTTAATAATGCCAAGTTGACCCATTAACCCGTGCAAAATTATTTGCTTCGGTGCACACGGCGCCAACTGAGCTGTCCGTAAGAAATACGTGAGTAGAAGAAGAAAAAAACGCCAGCAGTAGAAGAAAGGCAGATTTGCCGCCTCTTCCTCCTCTTTAAAACATTCGGGAGGGCGCCATTCTTTTTTCGGTGTCGTATTTTTTTGCAGACAATGGCGTTCTTTTTTATAACTTTGGCCCATGGCTAGGTATAAGGAAAAACGCCCCGTTGACGAGGAGTGCCGCACAATCCGAAAGTGTTCACGATTGCGTTCGCGACATGCATTCAGCAGCGAAATCTTAGTAACAGCTAATCATCTTCCGCAGATTGCATCGTATGTGCTGCATCATCGCTTTTGAGAATGTTTCAGGTTTTTGACTATAAGCAGAAAACAGCCTGTAGTATCACGGTGATCGTATGACGTTTCTATGACATCATCATCGCGGAGGTAGCTTTGAAATAGTCCCTTAATGAACCTTTTGCCACTTTTGCGGGAGTTTAACTCAAGAATCAAAGGGCTCTGGATCTTAAAAGAACATGGCTGTGAACTACTTCAAAAGGTTCTCAAGATGGCTATTTCAGTTCAAAACCCCATACAAAGATGGAACATTACCTATAACTTGCGAAGTTTCACACCACGCCCTGTGTCGCAAAAACCGTGTACCGCAAGTGCCATTTCGGCAACGGTCTGACAAGGCTTCTCCACAACATCACTTGGTTGAGTAATGCATTGATTTCCCATTCGCAGTACCGGAAGTGAAACTGGTGAGTGCAATCCGGTGATTCTTTTAATGCGGCCCCATACATGCAACGTCGGCGTGTGGCGATTCAGTGAGTTGACGTGGCTGCGCCATGATGCACGTTTCGCCTCTCGTATAGTGCGGCGTGCGACCGCTCGTACTTGCCTGAAAGCCATGAGGTTTAATGTATTGCTGCGCCGGTCAATAGCCCTAAGCTCGACGTGCACGAAAAGCGTCGCGACACTCGCTGTTCCAGCAAGGTACGGGAGTGCGACGAGGGCATCCAGAGATGCGCGGAATGTATTCGTTTCCCGCGTCCAGAACAAGAGACATAAATTCCTCCGCGGTCGGCGTCGCAGAATCGAAATCGTTACAAAAAAAATTTCCGCGAGCAAGTCTTAAATCCGCTCCAGTCTGCCTCCTTGAAATTCCAACGCTGAGGTCGAGTACCGAGAACAGCACCATCACGGTACCGAACCCAGACCGGAAAATGGTCACTTCCGAGGGGTCCTCTTGAGCATCCCAAGTGAAATGTGGTACCAACTGCGGGCTACAAATGCTCAGGTCTAGCACTGACGATCGTCCTGATGGCAATGTAAAATGCGTGCTTACTCCTGTATTTAAAACACATACACCTTCGTTCCGCACGAAAGCCTCACATAACTTACGGCGGGTGTTCGAAGCAGCGCACCCTCACACAGTACAATGTGCATTAAAATCGCCTAAAACCAGCAGAGGGGGAGGAAGTTGAGAGGCTAACTCTCGTAGTCCTCCAGATGGATACGAAACCCCAGGTGGTAGGTAGAGAGAGAGAGAGAGAGAGAGAGAGAGAAAGAGAGAGAGAGAGAGAGAGAGAGAGAGAGAGAGGAGAGAGAGAGAGAGAGAGAGAGAGAGAGAGAGAGAGAGAGAGAGAGAGAGAGAGAGAGAGAGAGAGAGAGAGAGAGAGAGAGAGAGCAGACAGTTATGGTGCGGCGGTTAAAATTCACAGTTGCTGCGACGGCTTGCACGTCTGTTCTTAACACCAGACGCTGTGTAGGTACGCTTTGGTGTACAGCTAACGGAACGCCACCGTAAGCAACGGACAGGGGTGGTAAAAGTGCACTTTTTGTTGCCGACCAAATTTTGGGGAAAAATTGTCGCCAGTAACGTAATGCAATACCATATGGCAATGTAATGATTAAGTCCGTGTCCAGTAGCGTCATCAGTTATCACCACATCACCGAAAGTCTCTTTCATCATTGCAATTTGCAATATCATGCATATTGCCAAAACGTTCAGTCATACACTGCCCTTGAACAAATGTCAGGATAAGTGCTGCTGCTAGGAAAGCAGACGCACATGCTCTAGACTAATAACATAGTCCAATCACAACATGAGTTTTCTTCCATCCCCGGGATTTGCCGGGCCTCACGTCTAAACTTATCTACGGCTGGATTGGCTTTCCTCGACCACAAAACAAAACAACGAAGGACCTCAATAGCCAGGGCAGCAGAATGCATGGCAGATTTCGATCCAGTAGCAAGCGGCATTGGGAATGACTTCAAATATTGGGGCCTCCATGAGGCCACGCCCCATATGAAAATCACGTTTGCGCTTCGAGCCCCATCTCAACCGTCTATCCGCCATACCTTAGGCATGCCCCAAGCCTGGCGCGACACGCTTTTACTGGTGGGTGCCTTTCGCTGTGCCTCAACAAGTAAATTGTCAACAAGTAAATCAAGGTGAGGGTCAAAATTGTTGGCTGCCGTGCTTTTTATCTATTTCATTTATGCTGGTATAAAAATCTGTTTTTTAGATCATGAAAACATCAACTGCTTCAGCAGAATGGCACATTTTGTTAGCAACATCCAAACATTGGCAGAAATTCAATTAACACGTCAAAATTGTGCTTTGCATGCAAGTACCATGCAACTATAAGGTTATCTGTCGTATCTACCATGTGCAATGCAAGAGTGTCAATTCAAGTTAAATTCTGGGGCACTATCCAATATCCATGTTGGGTTAGGCCCCCTCAGTGCTGATCCCTCAGTCCCCCAGCCTAGAGTTCTAGCTGGAAAAGTACAAAATGATTTGAGAAAATAGCTAACTATAATACAAAACCATCTTCTCTGGACTTTCTTTATTGGCCATGATCCACGGTTTGCTATTTCCCCGTAATGATGCATTAAAAATTGGCACTCCTGTCATTATACCACCACTACACGACCTACATTGATTTCTACTATCAATGCAGGCTGCATATAAGGTAGGCTGTTTGCTTTCACAGCCTGTACTTAAATGTATACAGTTAATACGCTAATGGTTCAATCAGGACAAGTTTACAATTCAGTGTTGGCAAAACAGTAATGAAATATACCATGTTTGCATCCATGAAATGTCATGCTCACAAGCGCAAAAAATATCGACAAGAATGAGCATTGCACGGCGAATGACATTCAGAGCTTTCCTGTTACAGTAGGGGTGCTATCATCAGGAAATAACCGACGTTGACCTCAGAGACAGCCAAATGCCAACCTTTTACTAATCTCTTAGGACAGTTGGAATACAACAGCATATAACCACCTGCTATTCGAAGTAAAATTATTGGTAAGAGGAGAGATGGCAATGAAAGCTGTACCCCCCCCCCCCCCCTCCTTCCTCATTGCCTACATGTCCTACACCATTCCACTCCTCACTTTCATTATCTGCTCATGGCCTACATCATCGGACATCACTTAAATTTCCAGCAACCAAGATTACTGTTAACAAAAGGTTTAGCTGTGAGTGGGTGTTCAAAAGCTTTCAAAACATCGATGAAATAATGATATTTCAAGCAGGAGCATAGCTTTTGATGACAGGTTAGCGAGCAGTATGGAATGGAATGGAACAAGTATAGAATGTACCCCCGAAATATGGATGGCTCCCAGATTAGCACATTTCTTTACAAACTTACGTGGGTTGGTTGGAGCCCTAAACTGAATAAGAATTTGGAACACCCCGGATTTGAAGATCTTTGTGACTGGTAACCATTCCCAATCAGGACAAACACAAAAATGGCATAAATTGGTATTGAAGAGTCATTATCATTTCCTGTTATTCTCCTTCGTGAGGAGTGCCATCAGGCTTCAACGTCAAATCCACGATTCTTTGAAAGGGAAGAAGGCTGGCCGTTTGTGACTGCTTCAGTGAATCAACAACGTTTTTGGTGTCTTGAAAAGGCGGTTTGGGTAATTACAGGTCAGTTTCTACCTTGACTGGATCATCCCGCCGCTGAGGACAGGATGCTGAATCACGACGCAGCCAACGAAGTAAACGAGGCCAGGAAGTAAACCCTTGGCAGGTATGCATGCCATTGCAATGCAAGTGCCACTTGCAAAGTTGCAGTGTATTGAAAGTCACCGCCCACCTCATGTCAGTTGCATCACAACAATTGAAACACGTCCTTGCGGTTAGATAAATCCCCATACCTAGATCTTTTTCAGTACTTTATACTGTCTAGTTTGGGACACTGAGAGTCGGTTGTTTGAAACAGTGGGTCGGCCGACCGCCCGGGCCATAGGAAATACACTGATTTGTCGCCAACCTGTCACTGAGTCAGCCGACCAACTAAAAATCAACGTCGCGAGTCACAAATGATCTGTCGCTGGGCTGGAATGAGACCTAAAAAAGATATCAGGGTGCCGTAGAGTACGGTGAAGGGTCTTTACAGAAACGCTTTCTTGTGTTGTGTGACGGAATATATTACGATGGAATCATATCTATGTATGGAGATCTCATGCTATGTTTTTCAAAGTGCGTTGTATATTTCGTCCTATCCGTCACCAAAATTAGCTGTCCAAAAACATTTGGGCCGGGCTGTATCACTTCTGAGTTCTTTTAAAACATTACAGCGCTTTCAAAGCCCCTTATTCAGTTGGTCTTACAGTGGAACTGTAGAGGTGTAAGGTCAAGCACCCCGGAATTGCAGACAGTTTTAAGCGTGCACTGCCCGGTAACCGTGTGTCTCCAGAGGACCAAGTTGGCGCCTGATGCGGCCTTCAGCCTGAAATGGTACACTGCTTTTCGCATTGACATGCCAACAGACTCAGTTGCCAGGGGTGGTAAGGCCTGCCGACTTGGTGGATAAGGTCGGGGACAAAAATGGATGTATTTACTCGAAGCTTGGTGCCAAAATGGTTCTTGATTCTGGCTTCAGAACCCGCCCACAAAGAGACCGGGCGGATCCTGGGGCGGATCCGGGGACTACCGCCATCTGTTGGCGAAATCGGCCCCGGCGGACGACGCTTTTCCGGGCGCCCAGCCTTAAACGGAGCCGGCGCCGGCGACGTCGTGGTCCTAGGTGGAGGTGGTGGCGGAGGACCCATAAGTGTGTCTCTCCGCGAGTCGGAGGAACCTGCGAGAGCTTCCAAGCGCTTTCAGGGCGGCGGAAGGGCCTCTCTCGTTGGAGCGGTCACCTGGTCCGTTCCAAACAGTCGGTTCGCTGCCTTGGCACGCTCCTTGTCCACCATGCGTGCCCGCTTTGCCTCACGGGCGTACCTGTCTGCCTCGTGACGCTCTAGCGTCTCTGCCGTTCGCGATCGCGCGCTCGCCAAGGTTGCTTTAGTCGTCAGGTTGGCAGACAAGGGGGCATCCGACAGCGCCTGGTTACCCCGGTCATGCCTTACTACCGTCCATCCACCGTCCCTGTCAGCCGACGCGACCGAGAGACCAAAGGACTTCAAAAGCGTAACAAACCGCGCAGCGGTCATCAGCTGTGATCAGTGGACGTCGGACGTACGGTGTAGATCGTAGCTTTTTCGGTGTATGATGTTTGAGGATGGCTCTTGTCGTACATTGTTCTTGCCTCGCGAAAAGTGATGTTGCGAGTGGTCTTAACTGAGATAATTTTTTTTTATTTCACTAAGCTGGACACGTGCGGTCGTAAGTCGTGCACAGAGTCTGGTCTTTGTTACAGTTTACGCAACACGTTCTGTATGGATCGCAGAATTCCGTTATGTGCTCGGAAGAAGCGCATTTCCCACAAGCAGACTTGTCGCGGCAGTACTGTTTGGTGTGGTCAAATAGCTGGCAGCGGAAGCATCGCATGGGGTTCGAGATGAAAAGGCGCACCTTGACACGTGCGTATCCGACGCGTATTTCAGAAGGCAGATCGGGGCGATTGAAAGTCAGGTTTTGTTATCTGACGGCAGTTGTTCACTTCCTTTTCTAATGGAGATCCTACGTGCAGCAGTCACGCCGAACACAGACAACTCGTCAGCGATCTCTTCTTTACTAAGGTCACGCAAGTCGAAGCAGTTGATTATTCCCCAAGATGCAATTTTTGTCAGGTGTGGTGTTGCTGGGATAGGCACGGAAACGTCTCGTTTGCCATCCTTGTCCCGAGCGCAGTACGTGAATTCGGCTGCAGCCCTCGCACGATCAGCCTCTGCCCCGTTGACGAACTCTGCCTCTAACGCTCCATCGCGCAATTTGTCGCACCGTACCACATTTCCAAACCGATCACACCCGTCCTTCCGCTGAAACGGCGAGAGAGGCAAGAGTCTCGCCTTATCACTTTGAAAAACCCAAATTCTGGGAGATGGTGAAGATTCTCTGCTGCTTCCTGTTATCAACCTGGTCCTTCCCCCTGTCGGGAGTCGGATGGTTTTTTGGTTATAGGATGCTATGCAAGTTTCAGTAAAGTTTTAGCACGGGGGCTCCCCATCCACCACGGAGCCCAATCGAGGGACGGTCCAATACTCCCTCGGGAGGTGGGCGTCGCCAGGGATACCCCGGCGCTATACGGGCGAGCGACGCCTCCCACACGGCCAGGTGTAACCGGGGAGACCTCTCCCGTCTGACCGTGGTTCAGCGCCGCCGCCACTTATCCCCTTACGCCGCTGCGCGGCCAGGCGCCCAAAGCGGAGACCCGCACAGAGCACCCAGCCGCAGCGCGAGCAACAAGCCGCTAGACCCGTGCGGGACCTCACGAGACCCCCCCCCCCCCCGCCCCGCTCCCCCGGATATCCTGGCCGAAGTGGAGTGCCGGGACGCGCCGCGACTGACCTGCACGACGCGCCCCCTAGCCACCAGGATCCAATCAACCCGGGGACGCGGGCGAGGGGGCACGGCGACCCCGATAAAACGAAGATTAGGAGTGATGAATGGGCCGGATGCGGAAAAGCGGGTAGTGGAAAGGGAGCCGGCAGGACAAGGAGCGGGGGTTCTCGCATCGGCAGTGTCGCTAGGTCCTAAAATGAACGGCTTGCGCTGTCCACCCGTTGCCGGAGCTGGGACCTGAGGGGGCGTTAGTCCCCTACACCAGCCGAAGCCGGTGCCCCTGTGGGGGTACTTCAGTATTCACTCTAGCCATTGCGTTACACACCGCAGACTCCCACATCAAAACTTCCCTCCACTAGTTGGCACATGCGTTTGATGGACAAGCTCAAAGCTACTAGAGAAGGCTACGCAGACGTGACGTCACTGTGGGACTAAATTTTGGTAGCCCGTAGTATGGTTCTTGGTTGATACTACGCAAAGGTTGATAAATACTAGTAGCATGATTAAGAACGGAGATTTCGTCAATTAATTGGGTAGCAATCGTGTTCTACATGTTTATTTCAATATGTGAAAAGATATTGTACATTTTTCATCTAAAGCCTTCTAAAGATAAATTCAACACCACGATTTGCTTCCAAAATTAGATCGCACAAAACCACGTTTTCTAGGTTCACTACCCGCGCCATATTCGTCGTAGTCGGTGTGCCCGAACATTGATACGTAATTCCTTTTTGTGAAATGAGCTTTAGTTGTAAATAAGTGGGTAATATGTGCAATGTTAATATTTAAGCCATAATTGGGCAATACTTGTCCATTTATCTTCATACTGCAGCGCCTTTCTGGAGTGAAATATGAAAATAGGGTAATGTGAGGAGGGCAGGTGCCAAAAATTTCGCTGTTGCTTTACTATGATCTTCCTAGTCGTTGATTAACTTGCAGATCTATAATTTCGGATGGATTAGGTTAACAAGGTACTCAGGGAATAACACCCCGACTACCTTTATATTTATCCAAGACCATTTCCTAGCTGAGATATGGGTTAACACTCTTTGACTAGCAGATATTGCAAAACTTGCCAGAAATCGTCCCATTCTACAGGAAAACATGCCATCCTGAAATGAAATAGCGCACTCCTCCCGCAGTTCACCCCTCGCTGCCCCCATTAGGACAAACCAACCCTACATCTACCTTGACAACGCCCCTCCTAAGGCTACAGGAGGTGCGTTCCAATTTCTGAATGCTCGTCCCAGGGTGCTGCGAGATCTTTTGGGCCACTGTATCTCATTTCACTTCTATGTTGCTGTTGTGTGTTGAAATATTTTACGCAGACTGTTTCTAAGCACTTCCTGCTAGAGTTCTTTGGAACAAATCACTAATAAATAGGTTACTCCATCTCCATCTCTCCAATAAATAGGTTAATCCATCTCTCCGCATTTCACCGATAATATTACAGCTTCGGTGCGAATCAGCACCCTTTCCCTGCTGAAGAGGCTTCATTGACTGTGCTGGGTCGAAACAATCTGATTTATCAAAATATTTATATTTAAACCAGCCTGCGAAGAACAGCGTTTTCACCCCGCCGCAGCGTTGGTGCCATATGATTCAGTCCCATGACGAAGTCACAGCGTCGCCTACCCAGAATGCAGTAATGGGGGGACTTGGTCAAGCTAGCACTGAAAACAACAAAAATGACTTCTTATTTCGGACGTGCATTCACTTCAGAGGGCAACAGTCAGGCCCTGTCATCACTTCAGCGACAGTGGGGTCACTTATTCCACTGATGTTACTAACCCCTGTACAACTGACGGCTCTCGCGCACCTCGTGGAGCACCCCGCAAGACTCACACCAACAAAACGGACAACTGATGACGTAATGGGACCACGTGACGTATAGGTCAAATCGCTGGAGACCGTTTCTGGTATATAGGGCCTCGGCAGCAGTATCATTGCATTCAGTAGGCAGTTTTGATAGATGCATGCAGAAACATACTACACTAAAGGCGGTAGATTTCAACTCATTTGTACAACCTGCATTGGTCCATAAACACTTGGCGTTTTCCACAGTTTTCGCCTTACACCGTATGTCGATGTCAACCTTACAATCGAGTGCAATATTGTAAGTGTATTGTGAGGCATACACACAAATTGATAGCCTTATGATGCATAGTATGAAAAATGAATAAAATGCGATACAGAGTGAATAAAGTGCCGCGACCAATTCCTTGGCATGATTTTGTATATTTGCCCAAATTACGGCCAAATGGTGATAGATGCCTACCTTTTACTTGCCTGAAATGCGAACAGGACCGACCGCACAACAGCCTCTTCAGCTTACTTCGATAACGGTTAATCTTCACTTCCACACCGACGAACGAATGGGCCGGACATCAACCACGCCATCCCTCTGACCTATCTACGTGGCATACGTCTGGACCAGAGCTGTTCCGCACAGCAGCTTTATGTTGCGTTGCACTCGTAAGTTTCCAGGATTTACCACTGAGAAATAAGGCGCACGGAAGCGCGAGGTGACTTTATTTTTGCTGTAATTGTACAACAGCATCGCGCCACAAGTTAAGTGCAACTTCGAACTTAATATAATGCAATGTCATAACAGAGTCAAAGCAAGCATCAACAGCTCCACATTCGACATTTGATATTCTCTCACCGCGGTCCCCGACAGCGAGATTCCGGCGCGCTGGTGGGCGGTCTGCGGTGTAGCAATGCCCGCGGGCGACGCACCAGATGGCCGCCAATCGTCCCAGTCCGCCCCGCACGGCTACAGGCCCGTGCTGGCCGGCCCACTAATTGGACGCAGCCGCTCATCTGGCCGCCGCTAATCCTATTCTCGTCCTAATCCCAACAGAATCGCCGAGCGATTCCGTTGCGAAGCGAAGCGCACCACGTCTTTGCGGGCAGAGCCGGTTGTGAGGCGGAACTAGACTAATGTGCTTTAGGCCACATTTATCGGGCACACACTCGGGCGCGAAAGTCTTTTTGACTTTCTAGAATATAGGTAGTGTAACGCCGCACTACGAATACAGTACAAACAACGGCTTTCGGTCGAAATGACAAAAACTGTGGAATACTGTGGCGGGATTTACAAAAGTCGGCTCAATGCTGGATCGCCAACAGTGGCTTTTAACGCGGGAAAATGTCCGAGATCCGGCGTGTTTTTTTTATTGTTTGGTTGAGGAGTGCCATGGAAAACGCACTTGAATTTCATTGTTCTTAGAACTGGCAGATAATTCTTATTACAACATGGAGCCTTTGAATCTCAACACGAATTGAACAGCTTAAATATCGTTGGCTTTCCTCTTCGTCTTCTACCTTAACGCTACAGGCTTAAGTGCCGTCATCATGAAGGCATCCTTACCGCGTACCCGCCTCCACAGGCACTTGCAAAGGTTAAAAGTTTGCAGAATTACTCCAGCGGAAAGAAGACACTAATGTCAAACAGATACATACCAAGTGTGTTGAATATTCATTGCATGTTTTTTTTTCGTAAATTGGAAGCATTGAGAAGCATTGCTAGCGTGTTTCACAAGCGCATTGTTGTTTTTAACACGTTCAGGCTGGCTGGCACGCAGCAGGCTGGCCGGTTCAGCAGGACGCGCTCGAATGAGGGATCAGCTTACCCGCCCCTTGATGCATAGTAAACAAATGGAACTAGAAACACAAATTGAACAGGACGGCAGAACTTAATGTGAAGCGTTCTCTGAAATTTCTATATATCTAGGCCGTGACCATCGGATTAACCCAGCTCAAACAAGGTCAAACTTGAAATCGTTGAGGGAAATTTTCTCAGGCCTTCTGGCGCACCCAACTTTAACCTGCATGTCTTTTCTAAAGAAGAGGTCCTAACTTCCGGTCATCAAGATCGCGAATGTGCGGCACGGTTAACACGCACCCGGGTGGCCGGTTGAATATCAATGAATATTGAATATCCTTCGATCGGCTCGGGGGTCAATTTGACCCGCCCTGATCTATAAAACTAAGTGCGTTTGAGACGCTAAATGCACAGGGTGTGTCGACCTGTATGTTAACTTACGCGTGTCAAAATTTGAGGTTCCTGGTTCTGACCTTGGGGAACAATAAGGCCAAACAAGGTCAAATTTCATATTGGTGTCCACAGTGCCCCAAAACCTTGCCACGCAAACGACGCGAACCTAAAAATATGTTGTTATCGACAGCTCACTGGTGCTCATTAAAGGTAAAATACCTTATCTGATCTCTGGTAGGTCACGGTGACAAAAATCGTATGAGACGGCTTTTATTTTTGCATTTGAGTAAGCGTCAAAGATTGCGTTATGCAGTAGGCTCCCTAAAAAACGCTCACCTGGGTCATTTTCGGTCAATAACCTATTATAACCTTTAAAAAGTCAATGGAAGGGTGCATGTTACGGTCCCTGGCGTTGATAAATTCAGAATAAGCATCAGAAATTACCTCACAAATCACGCTTTCGAGTGAAAAACAGGCCAAGTCTTCCTTGGTCTAACCTTCATAACGGAGACTAGGCCAATGGACTTTGTGACCTCAATCGTTCTGTTGCCAAAGAAACTATTTCAGAGATGTATGGCTTCGTTGAACACCCCGTCGTAGCATCAAATTCAACGATTCACTAGAAATCACCTTCGCTGAATCCATGATCTGACTTTGACCTGCCGTAGATCAGCGGTCTTACAAGGTACAACAAAGTTTTTTATGTCAAAAGATTTACTTTTTAATTGTCGATATCTACGAAAAATTTGGCGTAAATGCACTATGCCGTTTGGAAATCACTGCGAAAAAACCTTCGGGAGGGGGGTCAAATTGACCGCCCATCCGAGCGCGTGTTAACAGCGACAGCTCAACGTGTTACGGGCCATGACCAGCCCTCAGTACTTCCAGTAAAGCTTTGCTAAATATCAGAAGATAGCTTTTAGCGCTACCAAGCTTGCCCACCCATTTGACAGCTCATTACATTCGAAGCTACGGTAAAAGATTTCACTGCAGACCAACAAGACTTGCGTCTGGACGCTGCCATGCAGAGGATAATGTTAGCTCGGTATTAGGGCGTGGCTGTAACTTCCATGGACGTAGATTGGTTGTACTTTCAAAAGATAATAAGTTATCATATTCTAAACCTTCTCACAGAAGAACAAGCCATATTTTTGTACGCACGTACTAGTGCGTTCATATCTGAATTCTGGTTCATCAAAGCTGAAGTACCTGGATAAAGACATACACGTGCATATTACCAGCCAGTGAAACGTACTTATAAGCTGTTTAAGTCCATGACTTCTCTGTGACATCCCAGTGCTCTTGCCGCAACTTCAACGATATAAATTCTAAACCGCTCAGAGCACCAGTTAACTTCAATGAAACAGCAAGACAAATATACTGTACTTGACGCGACATGGAATTCGGAGACAAACAGGTCTCAGTAAGGGAAAATTATCAACACTGGTGACAGCACTCACATGTTAGATTTTTGCCAAAAGGCAGTCGCCGTTTACCCATGCAGCCGGTCTCATCGCGCGGTGCGCCGGCGGCAGGCAACTTGCAAACCTGCGACAGACGCTCCTTGACCCGAGGCAAAAGGACGGCTGACCTGTGGTCGTGGGTCAGGGGATCTGGGTGTTCGTCCTAACTCCCTTCTCATGTTCCGCTTTTTCATGTCCTTGGTTCATCGAAAGACACATGACATGTTCCGCTTTTTCATGTCCTTGGTTCATCGAAAGGCACGCGATAGAACAAATCACGACAACAGTTTGCTTTCCCTGATACACAAAGTGATAGGCGCGGCATGAGCAATGCTTTAAAACAAGTCTGAGATGAGTTTTCAGAGAATTCTTTATCGTTTTGAACTTGGTATAGTTCATTTTCTCTGAATGATGCATAAATAACCATTGCCAAAAACACAAATACATAGTAGCTGTATATATCACGTTGCCCAACGTACACAGAGGTCAAGGTCAGTGACCAAGATCATTTATCAGTAGGGGTGAAGACCACGCTAACGATTACGGGCAGAATAAGTCTAGAAACGTTTGCAATGTTTGGTCCGACGTAAGACATCATCTGGCAATTGCACGCAAGCAAAATTTTCAAATATCACGATATAATGGTTTGATCTACACATGCCCGATACAATTACACTGAGATAGACATTCGGTAAGGTCGATCTTAAGAAAAATTTGCAACAAACCGATCACGGTGGTTTGGACACAGCCATTGGGAACTCGTCCAAAATTATTGAGGGAAGAAGATGGTGCACAACAGATATGCTGTCATTTACGCTTTAACAGTTAAGAGAATCTGCTCTCCACGTACATCGCAATACACAATATATATATATATATATATATATATATATATATATATATATATATATATATATCTGTATATATTAGAATGTTTCAGCAGAATCATTTCTTTCACACATGTTCGATTAAAAACGACTGCTGACGCAGCATTGACGAGCATTTTGAAGCATCGTTCCGGTTTCCAGGATTTTGACATGACATCATCGTTAAGATTAAAGATAGTTCGCACATAATTACCCATATATTTGTCGCTCTCTACTCTCTTACATTTCGGGATCCTATTTCATCGTCGGAGAATACTGAATGGCACAAGAGATAAGTTTTGAGTTTTAAAGGATAGCAATTGCGCACTACTATTGGAAAGCATCTTTTGGTATGGGGAACCCAAATGAAGCAGTGCTAATTGAAGTAAGACGGAATCCTGTTTTCACTTTGATTCCTTTAAAAAACACTCATAATGGGAGCACTACAAAGACACAAACATACTGCGATGACCACTTCAGTAGTGCTCAACGCCAGCCACCTAATAGTTCAACAGTTATACAAGAATGTTTTTGTGTGTTTAGGGCCAGACATAGGTTATTAATGAATATACTTTCCCAAATTTGAAGGCGTCTTCTGACATTGCACGCCCGTAAAATGTCAGTGTTGTCTGTCAGTTGTTTTCATTTCAAAGTCCTGGGGTGTTCTTTCGCATATGATCCATAGGTGCCCCGTGACGTAAGTGCATTGTCAGGCGTCATGATGGTGTCATTGTGGTGACACCAATATGGTGTATGGAACGAAGTTTGCAGCCTCCGATGTTGCATTTGAATTGATATACCACATTGGTGATTTTAGTCTGTCGGGCTTGTTTGGTCTTTTTCGCACGCGAAAGTTAGAGATTCTCTGATTGCGATAATAAATGGCAATGCCTATTTTGTGCTTGTTCTTGTCTTTACATGTCGAGAGGTAATTTCCGGCTGGGTGTTCTTTGTGGGCGGATGTCATTTGATTTTGACGATACAGTTTGACGGTTGGATAGTTGTCTTGTCTTGGTTTGCTGTCAAAGTGTCCTGTTATATGCCGTTGTATTTCGTTTTCAACGTCAGAATTTGAAAAACCGTTGTTCACCAAGATCTGTCTGATTCGTACCGATTCTGAATGTAGTCCTGTCTAATCAGGGCAGTGCCTAAATTCACGTCTTACGAATCACCCTATGACGCTAATTTTGTAGCGTCGAGGACACTCACCGTCAGCATTTAAGCACCGTCTGTTGTTAGTCTGTTTTCGGTATAGTCGTATTGACACGTGATCCTTGTCAATCAACAGTCATGTCAAGAAAGGGTATACTGTTTTGCACACTTAGCCGTTTTGGGAATTTGAAACCAGGCTGCCCTTCAAAGTCGTTTTTTAGACGTTCTAGTTCGTCAATGTCCCTAACTTCCACAAAGATGTTATCTACGACAGTAAATGTCCGGTCTTATGTCACCATTTTTTAGTGTGTCGGCTTCTACATGTCCCACAAAGAAATTAGCGAAAAGAGGTCCTAGAGGTGAGCCCATCACAACACCCCCAATTTGGCAATGCATTCGCCCATCAGCCCAGCGGAGAGGAACTTCCAATGTACAGGATTTTAGTAGTTGTTTATAAAGGCGCTTTTATGTTTTGAGAGGAGGAATTTCGAGGTGATTGTAAACGCGGTCAAGGATGATGGATATGGTTTTTTCAATGGGCACGTTTGTAAAAAAATGTAAAGAAATTGGGAAATTATTTCTCGACATGCATAATGCTAGAACGACAACGAAATAGACATTTCCATTTATCATCGCGATAGGGAAATCTTTAACTTTCTTATACAAAGCAGCCCAGAAAAACCCAACAAACTAAAACACACCAACGTAGCATATCAATTCAAATGCAACATCGAATGCTGCAAACTTTTTCCATACTATGCAATGGTGTCACCACAATGACACTTTCACGACAACTGACAATGCACGTACGTCACGGCGCACCTCTGGACCACATGCCAGACGAGCATGACAGGACATTGACACGACAACAACTGACAGGCAACACTGACATTTTACGAACGTGCAATAACAGAAAATGACCTTAAATTTGGGAAGCGTATCCTTTAACGAACTCTACCTAGCCCTAAACAGACAAACAAATTTTTGTACAACCCTTGGACTATTAGGTGGTCGGCGGTGATCACTATTG
Organism: Pollicipes pollicipes; assembly: GCF_011947565.3. Taxonomy (NCBI): domain Eukaryota; kingdom Metazoa; phylum Arthropoda; class Thecostraca; order Pollicipedomorpha; family Pollicipedidae; genus Pollicipes; species Pollicipes pollicipes. The sequence goes on from NW_023597034.1 coordinate 1,167,325, forward strand.
ACGTGGTCATGCCATTAGGTTTGGGTCTTTGTAATGTTTACATCCTGACTGCATTTTATAAGTATCAAAGTGAAAATAGGATTCTGTCTGACTTCAATTAGCACTGCTTCATTTGTGCTCTCCGTACCAAAAGATGTTTTCGAATAGAAGTCCACAATTTGTTATCCTTTAGAGCTCAAAACTTATTTGTTGTGCCATTCAGTGTTCTCCGACGATGAGATAGGATTTCGAAACGCAAGAATGTAAAAAGCGACGAATATATGAGTAATTTTGTGCGAACCATCTTTAATCTTAACGATAATGCGAAGTCAAAAGCCTGGCAGCCATTGTTGACATAGCTTATGACAGCCATTGCTGCATGGCTTATACACAGAACTAGAGGAACACAGCCTATTGGTTACACAATGAGACGACAGCGATCGAGTCTCAAACACACATCACGGAGCAAAGTTCGCTCAGGAATACTCACTCGTTCTTCTCATCAATCCACTTCTTAGTCATTGTGAACGCAAAACACGAAAAGAGCACAGCCAAGTGGACCTACCAGCAGGTACGACCAATGGCGACACTAAACATCAGCCTGCCCTGTCATCCCGGCACAGTTCGCACACGAACACGCACTTGTCCTCTCCATCAGTCCCTGCACAGGCATCGTGAGCCCATTTATCGCAGAGAGCGCACCGTGACCAAGACTCGCCCGATTTGGACATGGAGAAGAAGGACCCGCAGTACAGACAAGCTACGTCTTCTTCGTCCGAAGACTCCTCAAAGGTAAGCTTTCGCGGCGTACGCTTCTTTTGTTTGCGCTGCGGTTTCTGAGTTTCTACACTCTTTCCTTTTCTTCCTTTAGACTGATTTGTGTCGCAATTTTTCCTTCCTCCCTGTCTACCTTCCTTTCCTTCAAGTCTCTTCTCGGGTTCCTCCTTGTATGGTGTGCCAGTCAAGACACATGTTTTGCCTTTATTTCGTCCTTTACCTCTCTTCTCCCTTGAGTGCACTTTTGGCAAAGAGAGGATTTCGCGTGCAGACACATAGGAGCTTGCGGGTGTGTCATTTTGACCTTGGGAAGCATGGCTCGGTCCAGCTGAACATGCCACTTCTAGAACGTCATCTTCGTCATCGCTAGAGCTTGAGAAATCATCATGCGGAGCCCCAGCGGTGAGCAACTTCGCCGGAGTTTCGGCATTAGTTGAGCTTCCCTGCCCCGATGTTCCAGCCTGTGTTACGTCCCCGGCGACAGTTTCCGAGGACTCCCGAACGTTCGTGCTCACCGAGACATCAACGTCAGAGGGCCCAGGCATGGGCAGAGGAGCTGCTGCTGAGTTGGGACCCACTGGTGCGTCTGCGGTGCCGGTCAGCGGGGTGTTCGTTGTTTCTGCCGCTGCGAAGTCTTCTTCACCAAACACATGGCGGTTTGTGGGAAAGATCCCGTGACTTCGAAGCCCTTCAGCGCCGTCTTCATTGTTGCCGCCTGCACGTAGGCTGACCCGATCAGCTCCCCCATCTCATACAGTGTGATGACTTCACCAGGGTTGTTTTGGAGCCGCGTTCTCTGACCTCGGAAGAAGAAGGTGCTGACGGAAAGCATGAACGTTCGGTCCAGTGGTTGAAGGCGGTGTGAGGTGTGCGGAGGAATGGTGAGCATCACCACACCTGCTTCCCTGCACAGCAGGATGGCTGCGGGGCTCTTGGTGCGACTGGCACGTCCATCCAGTATAAGAAGGACTGGATCTTGTTTCGAGGGCTTCGTGTGCTGTATAAAACAGTCAAGCCATTTCACGAACAGCTCCTTCTGCATCCAACCAGACTCATGGTACAGCACCAGGCTACCTGGGGAAAGGCCCTTCTCCAACTGCTGTTTGACCCTCTTTCTTGGGAATATTACACCTGGAGGCATGTAGCTCCCCACAGCGTTGATAAACATCACCCCGGTAACCAGCGTGCCTCGTTCCGCAGATGTCAGTTGGCCGACCCGCTTGCACCCTTTCCTCGGCAACACCTTCCCTTGTTTTGTTGCGACCGTGTTGAATCCCGTTTCATCCACGTTGTAGATGCATGTGGGACTGAACTGGGCAGAATCCATCTGCGACTCAAGGTTGTCGAAGAACGCGTTGACATTGACTGAGTTGAACGTCGCGGCGCGAGCAACGTTTGTGGCCTCTGGTGTCCTTAGTGAGACCGTGGGGTTCCTCTTGCGGAAGCACTGTATCCGCGCCTCCCCTGCCATCTTCGTCACCGTGCTGAATGGGTGGGTGATTTGTTTCTGTCTACGAACTCATATGCGAGCTTGTTGAGGTCAGTCAGCGTTATTCCGAACATCCGGTTTTGGAGCTCCATTACGTGATGTACCAAATCTCGCTCCTGAGCTTCCGTGAAAACAGGTTTGTGTCGACCGAGGACCTTCTCTGTGGCCTCTGTTATTGACATCGCCCGTGCCTTTTTCAGCCGTCTGTCGAGAGTCGACTTCGGTACCTGAAAGCGGCGTGCCGCTTCTTTGGTGGACATTTTTCCCACCTCGACTGCTTTGATGGCCTTTGCTATCGTATCCTGCTTCCAGGATTGCCGGTCGGTTTTTCTCTTGTAATTTCGAACCATTCTCCGTGTGGCGATGTACTTCCTCTGTAAAAAAAGAACGTCAGCGTGAACGTTGAACGGATTTGGGAGGGTCAGTTGCCCCTTAAGCCCCCTCCCCCTCTTCCCACCCCTCCCTGGGCGCGTCAGTGTACCTTTTTATAAACTATTCCTTTTTATAAACTAGGAAAACGTTTACCTGCTACGAAAAATTAAGTACAATTATCAAAGCGAAATACCTAACTGCATACCTATGACTAGTTGGTAATATGGCATTTGATTTCTTCTGTTAAATTAGTTACGTTTAATATTAAGGGCGATATGATAAAACACCTTCTATGTAATACTATGCAATAAGTCAGTCCTGATGTTTAAGGAACAAGAAACGGTTGAACTGTTTAATACTTTAAAAACAAAACATTGAATCGTATATGTTTAAAGGGAATGTAAGGTGTTTCCCCACTTTATTGGAGTTAGCAGCGTTGCTGGGCACAACATGATAAATAAACATTAAAACTTACAATTTGTTGGGTCTTGCCCATAAGCGGAGAAAAGAAAATCTAATCGATTTTTACGCCGGTTCTGTCAGACAGAATACCTATGCGGTAGTACTTACGCCAGTGCCTGTGCACGCAGAGCAATGCACCCTTTAAATGTACTGAAAAGTACGAAATGTACTGAGTTTTATGCGATGATGACCAAAAATGTGTTAACTTTTCACCTTTTCATAGCCTAAGTTACTTCTTAAGATACTTTTTTCATAACGGGTCGGTCAGAATCCGTTGCTTGTTTGCTGACTAACAATTAAGTTATAGAGGCTATCAAAGAGATGGGCAAATGTGTCGTACTGAATCAACTCATCACAGGTAGCTACGTACAATTCTTATGTTCACAAATAAGCTTTGTTGAGCAACATAATTACAATAAATTAGACGTGAAAGAAACCATAAATATAGAGCAATCACACGCACACCTTCAATAAATCATAAACGACAAATCGCGAGGCCGCACATTCCCAGTTTGACGCAGTAGTTCAACCACTATTCAATCATAGAACTGAAACAGGACCGATTCACTTGTTTCGGACTCTACTGATGTGCCTGCTACTACCAATGAAACATTGCGTCCATGGCTTATTTAAGCCAAACTTTCTTTGCAATAGTCATAATTCAGGTGGAGCAAAACGGGACCCTTTGTGTCCTATTATCCCCTGAGTGCCCATTTTGCCCCAACCATCCTGCCCAATGGACGCCAACAACACAGCATGATTCGACACGCAACGAAAACTGGCCCGAAAAATTCACAATTGCTCGCAAGGAATCTGCATGCATACGCCATCAAAGTGCAGCACCTTTGAATTCACGATTCATTATACTTGTGGAATAAACAATGTTCAAATCATCATAAAAATAATAACAAAAAATGGAAAGCGAAAACTCATGTCCTCCTCCAACGACGGCCGCCGACAAAAAGGCCCAGTGCACGTCATTTCCCGTCCCTGGCAGAGCAGCTTTAGTTTATAACCATTGATTTTCCGATGGCGCCACCTCTAACAGCCGAATCGCGGCGTGCCCGTTTTACCAGGGGCCTCATTTTGCCTCGTTTACTCCTATATATATATACATATATATATCTATATATATATATATATAATATATATATATATATATATATATATATATTATATATATATATGTACATAGTGGTATCCGACTGATAAATATGCAAACCGAGTATATATATATATATATATATATATATTATATTATATATATATATATATATATATATTATTATATATGTGTATGTGTTGTGTGTGGATGTGTTTTGGTGTGTGTGTGTGTGTGTGTGTTTCTGATTATGTGCACTGTAAAAGGAGAAGGTGTGTAGTTGTTTTTGGTTTTCCAAATATACGGCTACGATTAGTTTAGAACATCTTTGATTAATTGTGGTGATAAAATGTGCATTTCAGTCTTGCAACAGTGATTATTTAGTTACTTGTATCGAACACATCCATCGCTGTGCGTGGACAACACAATGCAAACGTTGCGCAATAGGCTTGAGCACGAGTCAGCCCATTACTTTAGTTTATCATGGAACTGAGCACGTACGCGACCTAAGAGGATTACATTTACTGCAGATTACTGGAAATCGCCCGCGTAATCCTGTTACCACCCTTCTGCTGCGGCGTCCGTCTGGTGCGCGCCCGTGGCCGCGCCGACAACAGCGCTGTTGTGACGGTGATATCGTCGATTTTCAAATAAATAGTGGGAAGGTGCAATGAGCAAAGCTTTGCATATCTAGAGCAGATAGAGCTAAAGCTTTGGTAGAAATACAGAACATTTATGTATCACCTTTGCATATTATGCAACATTATGCGCCTCCATAGCGTAGCAGGATATGCATAGCAACACTTGCATTTCCACTGCACGATCAGAGTATCACACG
>NW_023597034.1:1172948-1243297 GCF_011947565.3 Pollicipes pollicipes
TTGGTGCAAATGCGTTGAATGCGTAATATCTTGCTCATCAAGCATTCACAATATTATTTCAAAAAACCCTATAAGTACAAAAGTATTGAAACCAAAGGTATTTCTTGTCGTCATTCCATACCTATCGAAAGTACTGCTCTCCAGTGGACAGGTGTAATGGCGCAATTGTCAATCGATGTCCCAGAATACCTTGAACACGAACTCTTGGGTTTCCAGAGCCTCAAAATGTGAATGCTTGTAGCCTTAATTTTGGGCATGAAAGAGGCAGCTCATTTAATTAATTTAACTATTTCATTTCTACCTCCGTACTCCATCATATTTTCACACTCTATTCATGACATGCTATTCCGTACTCTTTTCTTGGTCAAATGACGCAGAAAATGATTCCTTTGTCGTGTACCCTCAGCCATTCATTTCTCACGTCTAAGTAAAAAAGCAAATGAACCACGCGCTTCCTTTTATGTTTGCTAATTTTCATGGAAATTCATAAGCAATCAGTCTCAACCGTCCCTTGGATAAATACACTGATCAAGGAGACTGATGGTGCATGCTTAGACACATTATGCTTTTCACCAGCTAGTTCTTATGACGTTGTCACTTTCCACTTGGAAATTATGTCTAATGAGATAACATTATTCTGATTACCTTCGGTAACAATGTTAACACCCGCAAATAGCTTCTCATCAAGCAACGCTAAAATCATAAAGGCAAGGGAAGGAATGCGAATAAAGCAGTAAGGCTGGAGCTTTGACAGCTACGTGATATCAATCGACATTTTTTAGTCGCAAAATCATTCAATTTCTACCAAACTTCGATTGCACTGAATTACTAAAACCTCTCCTGGCTTATCTTGTTTGCAGTTCCCGACGCAGTGGCGCTCGGCAAAACGCACCGGCTGAGTTTCGGATGCGCCACATTGCAATGGCTGTCGTGGACCAGGGAGCATCGCTCGACACTTTTACGTAGATGTACGGACCGTTCACAACGAAGAAGGACCACTTGATTCTTATCAATTCAGCCCAACGTCAACACACTTCATCACCATTGCTGGCGATCCTTACATTAATAAGCGGGCGATATTTGCATTATTCTTGCAAGGTTTGGTCGATATAAGTCATGTTTGCCGCATGCTCAAGCAGCACAAAACGATTTCGGGCACCCTGCCATCCATCCGCCATTTTCCGTCTCTGGGAAATCATTGGTTTGGCAGATATCGAAAGAGACAGCGCTCCCTGGCACAGCCACGTCTGACGCATATCTGTGTTGTCGTGCGCATGGACCGAGCCCAGCCAAGCTGGAGGCCATGGCTGTGGTCTGAGAGCCGACGCGGCCGTGAGCGCCTGCGGCGGGACGGACCTTGATGCTGGGGCCACCCATCTTGCCCTCAGAGCCGTACGGCGTGTCGATGTCGGTCCCCAGCCGGTGCAGCCATCCGGTCGGCTTTGGCAGCTCGGCGAAGCCTATAGCGTACCTACGGACCGGGCCGAGTCGTCAGTGCCAAACAGCAGGGTGTCACGCCGGCCGAGCAGGCCCAATGGGCGCACTAAAAATCAGCTGGTGAACAGCAAAGGGCCCCAACAGGTCAGAAGGAGCGCAGATGCTACCAGGGCCCATGGCCATAACCCAAAAAGGAGGCAAGGTGGAAGGAGGCAGCATGGAGCGGGCAAGCTAGTGGATCGAGGACAACTCAAGAAACGCATCCAAGGCTGTTGGAAAGAGTGCAGTCACAGACACTCTACTCAACTCAGTGAAGGCCACCTGATGGATCACGAACGCAGCTCAACAGGCGCCGACGCGGCGGTCGACAGACAGCGCAGCTCACCAGATGCATGCGAGCCAGTGGGCGACCAGAGCGAACGTGGCCATGAGCAGGAGCAGGAAGCCGGCGCCGTACTCGGAGTAGCGGTCGATCTTCCTGGCGACGCGTACCAGCCGCAGGAGGCGCGCCGTCTTCAGCAGGCCGATCAGCGTGGTCGTCTGTAACCGGACAGCGCGCGGCCCGGAGCCCGCCGGTGAAGCCACCCCCGGCAGCAGCACGGCAGCCGGCGAGGCCTGTCCCCTACACCGGCCGGCGTCACACCGCCCGCGGCATCGATCAGTGTGTAACGCTGCCTGGAGCACTGGATAGCGCAACGTTGCCTCACATGGGCTGCAGTGAGGAAGGCCACTGCTGCACTGATCAGGTGCGGCAGTCGGTGTGGCGCTGGCCAAGGGCTTAATGTTTCATCAGCCGGCGACGTTCATTGCAGCCAGCACGGCCAGCACAGGGCTGACAGGAACACTCACTGCAGCGAGTCTTATGCGGTCCGGAGGGCCGCGGTCAGTCTGACACACATCGGAATACTGATCATGTAACACCGACCCAAACAAGCGGCCAGTAGACTCTGACCAGGAACAAGAGGGTGGTGAGACTGCATGCTCTGAGTTGAACAGCGGCAGCACGCCTGTCCAGCTCTGTTTGATGTCGAAAATATGACATGTATCAGCTAGGGCGCCGAGCCAGCAGTTTTTGCTCTCTTCCACGACCGAATAACATTGCCATGTTCCGCAGGTGATGCATAATGAAAAGTCGCGTCAGCATAACACTATACTCCTCAGCTTGGTGCTGGGTCCTGGATGGACTAATTTGACATGTCTATGCCAGTGCATACAATAAAACAATGGTTCATGCCAGCCGTGAAATAGATTACAACCAACCGGTGGCCGCCTGGCAAACAAGATATGGAGCTCTGGCAAAGAAAAGCAAACAGATTTGCTCATGACAGCCGCAGAGCTAATAAAAATGCTGCAGCCCGCTGCAAAGAATAACATAACGACGAGTGATCTGTGGCTGATCGCGGTGCCGGGTGCGGCGACGCAGAATGCTGGTCAAACATCTTCTCAGCACTGCTGGGAAGACCCCTGAGCCTTGGCCAAGGTGATGCAACCGTAAGTTTACGCGGCAAAGCTGATAGCAAATTTGATCTGTGCTGACTGGGGAGCAGCCATTAACGAATGACAACATACCTTTATGACATGATGCTTGTGTGTTAAACTCAGCAGTCGTAGATGGGTGTCCGGTGTGCATTTTTATACAACCAAATAAGTGAAATGTCAAAACGACCTACAAGGCTGCTTACGGGATTGCACTGATAGGCAAAACAATCAACAGGAATTTATATGATTAAGTGAGTTACCCAACATGCCGGATAGCCATATGGCCATGGAACTTGTGGTTACCAACGTTTTAGTTTTGATTCAGGTATTATCACCTAATAACTCTGGCTATTCCAATGCCTTACTACGCTAAACTTCAACCATTTAATTACATTACCAAACTTTCTAGAACGACAAGGGCGACCAAATACTTCAAACACCACTAATTAACTGTGATCTATACAGCATAGGATTTACACGCACCGTTTCGTACACGGATGCTCGGTAACTTTTATCTATCGATACTTCGGAACAACAAAACGAAATGCACTCACTTCATCCTATGGCAGGTCATGCAAAAGTGGTTAAAATGAGGAGAATGAAGTCATGTTTGTGTTCAAGATATAGCATAGAAATGGAAACCAACACCACACGGCCTATTTACAAATTCCGCTGTCACAAATTGAATGCTTATCTTGTCTTTTTACGGGACGTAACGAAATCAATTCAATATCAAGTTTATTTCTTTGGGGCATTAGGCCTTTGAGGAAAATTGTGCGTCAAATAAAACTATTTTTCATATATGCGGACCTGGGCCAAGTTAGTCACCTTCATACAGCCATCTTTATTGGCTTATGATCACTATCATCAGCGCTACGTAACGTTTGGAAATTGTTTGTGCACAACTTGCGAAAACAATAATTATCACAACTTGCGAAAAACAATAATTATGAGTGAAGCCATAGGTCGAGTTGGCATCATGTGATGACCCGGACAATCTGCAGATAAGCGACCCGGCTCGGCCAGACCGTCACGTTTTCTAAGGCTTGGTACATTCGCAGCAAATGACTGTAGTTTTGCGCAATTTTCTGCAAGAGTAAGTGCAAACCGATGAAAGTAGTGCTGTGAAATGTTTGGGGGTTCGCATGCAAGCTGTCTGATCATGCCTGAATTTTCTGCAATATTACAATGCAAACAAGATACAGCTTTCCTCATTCGAGTAGCATTGCAAGCCTACAAATAAGCTTTTCGCAGAAAAGTGCGCCGTGTAGGTCAAAGCCTAGCTTGAGCCTTTGCGACCCAGCATCGCCGCTGGACGAGAGCAGCATTACTTCACGGAGAAGGGGGGCGGCAATCGTACTGGCGAGAACACGAGTCGACGCCGGCAGCCGGGCACGTGTTCTCGAACGCGAACCATGGATCCACTGTCTTGGGTTATTTCCAGGGCTGATTCAGATCTTGACAACCAGAGCATATAAATGGACATGAAACTAACTACATGACGTAAGTAAACAGCACCCAGGGATAAGAGGCCCGACAGTATCGAAACCAGAGCGACGACCTTAATAAACCCTGTTGTGGAAATTGTCGATTGCTTTTCTATTTAGCTCCGAATGCTGGTCTGGTCCAGAATGCAGGTACAACGGTTTTGAATATTTGGATATGGTTTGAACAACGAGATATTGATCTGCGAAAGCTACACAGGCGTAAACCTCAACCTACGGCGGCCAACATCTATTTAAACCATTAGCATCTATTAGGTGTTGGCCTCAGTCGGCCCCAGTTGAACCTTCACTGACGTTGACCCCAGTCACCGACGACGCAATCATTCCAGGTTACTCGATTTCGTCGACAGAATTGGGCAGATCTAGTCCAGTCAACAGCAACGAATCACAAAACCATGTAATTTGTGAGCTATCTTGCGGACCCCTCACGGCGAAACCCGACGCCTGCTACTTTTATGAAATGACGGATGGTTGGAAACACTGATCCGAGCCTGTGGTACGCATTTGCATACTGTTTTCACTCGTATTGGAATAATTTTAATGACGTTAAGAAACATTTGCCTCCACCTCGCTTAATCACTCCAGGCGTCTTACTGATAACAAGCCAGCAAAACAAGAACGGTAGCAATAGTCTCCGCGTGACCTTGCCGACGCAAGAGCTTGCATGTTCATTACAGCCTTGACTTCGGGCTGGCTGCCATTAGAACTGTACGGACGGCATCGAGCAACTGATCGGCCCTAAACCAGATTTTAAGCTGCATCGGACATTATGAATGCTTCATCACTGAAAATAGTAATGCTCGGTGTGAGCTAGGCTAAACAGAGTCATTAGGATCGAACTTATTGCTGAAAATCTCGGCTGCATGTAAAGCACAGTTGACAGATTATCAAGGCGCGAGAATGAACTTCCAACAAGCGTAAGCATGTCAATGTCGAACGCCAGTATCGAAAAAAGTTTTTATAGATGCCAAACTGGGAGAGTACGGGCGCAGTTTTCCAGGCGCTACCTACCAATTATCTACACGACATCTGTTGGTGCTAAACGGAGGATTTAAACGCGTGCCAACCATATAATTTCTATGTCCTGGCCGAAAAGAGCTCAAGCTTAAGATCTACACTGAAAACGTGTGATTTGGCAAGTTCAAACATTGTTCGTCTGTCCGTATTGACTCTGTGAAGATTTGAGTGCAATTTTTTAAGCAAGTAGCAATTGGGTGCGGGTGATATAACCCAGGACGTGGGGGTTAAACGGATCTAATCATCGCAGTTCGGTTTGAAATATATTATCGGTCGACCAAACACACGCGGCCCAGGCGTCCTGTCTAGCCTCTATTAAGCATAGCTGGGTGTGAGCCAGAGAGGTAGGTGTGGGTGGGGGTGGGGGTGGGGGTGGGGGTGGGGTGGCTGGTGGAAGTGGGGGACGGGGTCGTCGGGCCACGGGCAGGCACGGGAGGCCGGCCCTCCGACCCCGCCGTCTGCACCGCCTGGTGCACTGGCAATGTATTGTTGCAGTGGTGGGCACGCCGGCTCGACCAGGTACCACAACAGAAACAAACACGGGCAAGCCCAAACCAAGCTGGCAAATCAGAATGCTTACTCACAGACTGCGTTTAAGCAAGATAAAACCGACAGCGCGCATTTCACCGGTGGGCGAAACGGGCCATGGAAGAAAGAAAGGGAGAGAGAACGACGTTAGAGTAATACGCCTGAGTCTGTGAAAAGCAAAAGGCATCATGACACACATACACACAGACGTACGTACTAATATATGATCGTTCTTTCCTAGGCTAATTGATCAAGGCGTCGGCTGCGGGTGGTAACACAGCTTCGCTGGTTAACGTCCGAACCCAGCGCCGATAGAACAACGTCAAATAAATGTATCAGTCTCGAAGGGTTCATAACAAGCGTACAGAACGTTGACAGATGAACAGTGCTGGCTAACTGTTGGTTTTACGACTGCAGACAATTGGACTGTTTCCCGAAGCGTGCATGGGTCAAAAAGCATCTTTATCCGGGATAAGCAGGGGCATACTAGTGACCGATCTGGCAACAGCAAGAACAAATATTTATCGGTCACATCAAAGGGCCACTGAGAGCGTCTAAGAGACCGAGAGCCCAGACGACACAAGCCAACAGACACCGCGGAGATGAAGACAGACCTCAACTCTACAAATTTGCCACACTGATACACACTATCACATCGGCCGGCAGAGAGCAGTGAGGTACAGACAAACAGCACAAGCCGCAGGGCCCGTCGGGTTCCAGGCACCAGTTGCCAACGGACCTACGTCTCACAAGGGCGCCGGTCTGAGGCGAAGGCATGCGGAAGAGGGCCGGTGCCGACGCGCGCGTGGCAGCGCGGCCACGCTCACCTCATCGGTGTCCGAGCCGAACAAGAGCAGGTCGAACGGAATGGCCGCGACCACGTCGATGATGAACCAGCCCTTGAAGTAGTGCACGGCTATTTTGCCCGGGTGAGATACTACCTCGTCGTTTTTATTGACGTACGTCGTCCGAAAGTTGATTAAGATGTCTATGATGAACATGATATCCACTGAAAATGATAAGAAAAGTAGCTTATGAGGTCATTCAATACATGAAGCCCTTTGGTTACAATCACCTTAAACAACAATGGGAAACATGTTCATATTTATGCCCGCATACCGTTGCTTATGCCACGAACGTAATGCCGGCCAGATACCAACCTCTTGCCTTAGCTGTATTTACTCAAAGCAGGGGAGACTTCCTCCTAATTGATGTTTAAACCATAGGGGTTGAGAATCTAAAAACATCCAGGCCAGCAATGTGCATGTAATACATTTCACCGGCCACAATGCTTCAGAGCCGGGTGTGCATTTTGCTCTGCGAGCGAATTTCCTAAATGAGTTCGAGGCATTCATTTTATACCGCCATTTTGTTTTATTTATGATTGGTTTTGCACCATGTCACTCGTCGCAGCTTATTTCTCCCAATTATGTGTTGCTACATTTGCAATATGTTATGTCTTGATTGCCTCAAAAAACAGAATTGACCAGAAAAGCAATTCAGATCCAATTCTGCCCTTTCCACCTCCTGTACATGTTTCATATTGGCCACATCACACCTGTACATGTTTCATATTGGCCACATCACAGCAGACCACTTGCCCTCTAAAAAGCGACGTTCTGATGGAACGAAGCAAGAACAGTAAACCTAAATCTTTCCGAAGCGGTTCAAGTGTTTTACACAACTCACCATTTGGGCAGCTTGCGCAGCACGGGTTGGGCTATGCGGAAGGCACAACACATCACCTTCGCCTCCCCGCTCTTAGTTTGTCAGCAACACTGTCAGGTCAAACACAACTGAAGCTGCTTTTCAAGATGAGCCCAGATGAATCGCATGATATGGAGTCAACTGAACTGAAATGTTGTCACATACTGAGCATGGCGTGTTGCAACATGCACACCTTGGACATTGGTTGGAAACAGCGACAAACCAAATGTGCGATAGTGGACTTGGTAAATATTATTTCACATCAAAAATGTGTTTGCCGGTGTTTTTTCTAGCACGTGATAGTACACCGAAGAGGAAATTGGCCACTGGCGCAATCTTTTTATGATTCAATTTTCAAATAACCAAGCAATCGTTTTGTGTACGACACGGAAGGCAACAATAATTGTTTGGAGCATTTATTGCGTTGTTTTTCATTCGAAGCTTTTACGAAAGAAGTGCTGATAACGTCAACGGAAATACACATTTCGCCTGGCGATGTTCCGACAGCATTCCGGCAACAGTAATTATATTCCGCAACCTCCCGTCGGGTGCACTAATGAGCTATGCATTCACGGTAAACACGAAGAACGCGGTTGCGAATCACTTCTTACACACACATTCGTTTGCGCAGACTTCGGATGACGACCGTATGTACAGATGACTACAAAGGGGCTCATATCTCTTGTCAAGTGTAAACAGTTCTTATTCGAATTGAAGGGCATGCTATGAGATGTAAAGCGGTCATAATGTGGTAGACAGTCTGTCCAGCATTGGTAAGAAGGGGTGGAGTTTGGGGCTTGTGCACACCAAAAATTATGTAGGTAACAATTAGATTTGAGTTTCTTGAACTGAAAAAGACCACTTTAGCATCAGACCAGTTGGAGCCCTCATGCCTGCTCGTCCCCTATCGCTGGTACCAAAGTACGAGGCTGTCTGTATAATGTAACGGCCACAGACCTAAGACGTGCGCCTCCTGAGCGATCTGCGCGATTCTATCGCATCTCGGCCTGGCACTGGGCGCCCGCGAGGCAGCCAGCGCGTAAAACGCGCCCTGCCCCGTCGGCAGCCCCCAGCGGCCTCCCCGACCTGGCGACGCGGCAGCCCTGATCAAATGACCCGGACCGGCGCCGCCAAAGGTCAGCCGACCGCGAGCTAATGGCGCGCACATCGCCCGGCCGTCGGCCCGCTCAGGCGGGCAGCGCCGGCTCAGCGGCTCCGGCGCCAGCTCAGCCGGCGCCGCCCGGCCGCCTGGCCGGCACACACTCCGGGGCGCGGCCAGAACCGCGCCAGCCGCGCCGTCCGCCGCCCGCCGTGCGCCCATCCCCTCCAGAGAGCGTCAGCGGAGGCGGCGCTCGGCGGCCGGCGGCTGGCGGTGTCGGCTTCCGCGGCCGCTCCCTGCTGGACCAGATGGCGCTAACGATGCCGCGTCAGGCCACGCGTCCGCAGCACGGCCGTGGGCGACGGCCTCGTCATCAGCCAAAACTCGGCGGCGCGCTTCGTGGGACGTGTCACCTTTGGCCCGACAGATTTGCAGATGCCGTTACTAGCTGGCGAGCATCACAAGAGGTGTCTCCATCGAGGGGCCATCATGAGAAGTCGTCTTCACCCACGGAACGTCTCTGGTGGTTTACATGGACCTTTACAGTAATCTTATTTTGTCTTCTGTCAGACCGTCAGCCACATAAATGTTGGAATTGGAATTGAATCTTAAAAGAAGCATCAACTCCGCAAAACTCATTGAGTGTGCCCGAAACCTGCCACTCAAATTGTCCCGTCCAGTTCAATGGATAATTTTGCCCCCGTCATTTCGCCAGACAGGACCTCGGAGGCTTTCGCATGCTATTCAAAGCTGCGGAAAACGGTCCCCGGCTCGAATTGGTCCTTGGCCAGTTGCCTGCTGACCTCTTCCATGTGAGGCGGACCAAACAATGCACCACTCGGGGCCTCGTGCGCAATGCCGCTAGATAACGTTCCCGGCATCCTTTCCCAGAGCCCCGAAGCATTGCGTGCCCCGCATATGACAAAGTAAAAAAGTTCGCCATCAAGTTGTCGTCACGTTTCTCTTCCACATCTATTAGCAAAATGCCGAAACAAGGATTGTGGTGTGTTGGAAAGCTCAATGTGCTTCATCCGCCAGGAAAAACGGTTTCAGCCGGCATGTTGTTTTGTCTTAAATTTGGGAGCCATGCCGGCCCCTATGACATGGAGGGACACATTCAATGGTTCTCCGGTAGATGTCATGTACACCAGTTATAGTTTGACTTTTCTTAGTATTAATCACGAGCTGACTAACATCAGCCACCAAAAGTCACGTCATACCGAATATGGAGCATTTGCACGTTGCCGCCTATATTCGACAGAACAGGAGTGGCGGGTTGTCGGGGATGGGCCGCACTCACTCCGGTTTCTGGAGAAACCGTACCTCTGGAGGCAGGTTGCTGTCTCCGCTTCTGTCAGCGCGCTTTATAAATGACTAGTGTATACAATTGTGTAAAACGAGCTGTTTCCTGCTTGCCGATGCTGTCAAATGCGCCAGGAAGTTGACCGTCAGTTAGATGAAGCTGCTCTCCGGACGACCTAAGTCATCTTCGCCGCTAGTCACGGTCACGTGGTCTCACTTGAAGCCAACCGAAAGGTAAGGCCTCGGCCCCAACTCTGCGACGCTGTCCGTGAGCCAGCGTATGGTTTACAGACGGCGTAGTGATTGAAAGTGTCGTGGTCACGTGCGACTTAGGTGTTATATTGGACGCCAGCCTCCGCTTCGGAGACCATGTGGATGCTTTTGCGTCCGAAGCCAACAGGACGGCAAGACAACTAGTGACGTCACTTAGGCTGGAAGATGGTGGGTCCCCTTATGAGTACATGGGTGAAACCAGTGTACGCTGAAATGGACGAAACATTTTGGTCTGGGTTCAAATAGATGATGACTTCCTCAAAACTTACATCAACTCCAAAACGAAACTATAAATTACATCGTATACTGGCCTTGTAAACACACCGAACTCTATGAACTTTGATTCCGTCAGCTTATAGAGCTAGGCGCGCATGTCGACTTTCTTCCATTCATCCATTTGGGGGAAGGATTTCCAATCTCAATAAAATTTGGCGGAAGGATTTCCAATCTCCGATCGAAAAACGCGTGACAGTTTCGTGACTCTCGGGTGTCCCACAGGACCGCAAGTTCTATGATCCGATGACTAACGACCCATCGACACGCCAAGTTCGAACGATCCAGGAGCCCGGCTAGCATTGATCTTGGCCCTGATTCCGGCCGCCTTCAAAGCCTCCAGGTAAGACGTCGTGCGCGAAATCGCGCGGTTCGCTGATGTCGGGAGGGGCGCCCTGTCGGAACCGGCACCTGCATCACGCCCGGCGAGCGCCCCGGAGCCACATTTCAGCCGGCGCCGACGGGGATTTGCATGGGCGTGCTGCGCGATCGACCGAGCACCGCTCTGTCACGGTCGCCGTCCGAGTCGGCCGGCGTCGACGGCTGGCCACTCACCGATGAGATCTATGACCACGATCGGGTCCTCGCCGTACTTCTTGTTGACGCGGTTCTGGCCGGGCTCGCTGAGCAGGAACGCCGCCACGTACGGCGTGAACATGGCCGTGTAGATGACCAGCAGCAGCACGATCCAATCCCAGACGGCCTTGAACGGCGAGTAGTGCAAGATCGTCCACTTGTGGATGCGCGGCGATTGCAGCTTGTACTCGGGCAGCACGTCGGCGCCCAGCGACAGCACCTGCGGCGGTCAAAGGTCGAGGTCAGCGCTGACGTGTTGGGGCAGCGCAGGGCAGAGGCGGTTCACTGCCAGCCGGCACGCAGCCGCGGCGCGTCCAGGCAAGTGATCCGCGTGGGGCTGACTCACGACCCCTCCCCCCCCCCCCTGGTGGTGGCGGAAAAGCGTCACGATCACACGGCAGTAACAGCTGGTGCTGGACCGGCGTACGTCAGCGCCGGTCCCGTTGCCGACGTCAGTGGTGACGGGTGGCGGGGTTCCCCCGCGGGTTGCCACGACTGCCAGGGCCGATGAAGAGTCACCATACGCACTTACAGCATGGATCGAACACACGGTGATCTGCAGACGACTGTTGTCATAACCCTGCCATGTTCTGCAATACACCTACACCTTAGCAAAGGCAAGCTCTGGCTCATCTCCGCGCGTTGCATGACAAGGCAACGTTTTACCGTCATTGCACACCTTTTAGTTCTTCTACATCAAAGGCCCCTTACTCTTATCCAATTTTCGACCTTATTGGATTAACAAGCACACCTCAAGTAAGGTTTCCTGAGTTCATTCTCTAGCGCTACGCCCACCCAACCGCAGCAGCTCGCGGTGAGCTCTGCAGTGGGTTAACCGTATGGTGCCCGGCACGTCCAAGGCTTCCCAAGACAAGATCTCCACCGGCACTTGGCTGTCAGAATATGGAATCAATTAAGTTTGTGTTCGTATGATTCAGAAGCCCACCAGTTACCTAACAGGAGTAAAAATGCGTCAGCAGTGTTGAAAGGTCAGTGGGAGATCCATCATGGAGTTTTTGTCTCCCGAATTGACCATGTATTATAGTGCACTGTTAAAATATATAAAGCTTGAGCTCGATCCCCACAAGCGCTTCTCAAGTCACATCATACTCAAACCAAGCCAGATGGGCTCGCCTGCATGAGATAGCCGTCACTCACTTCAAACATACACCGGAAGGCTAGCTTGGGGTATGAGCACAAAACTGAGGGCACCACCAGGGCGACGCCAACGCCATGCACAGTCCAGCATGCTCGGACCAAGTGGCGCTCCGCTCCGTCGTCGTTTGCTGGGGCACGACAGAGATAAACAGCCGGTGCTGTTTAACAGAGCCGCCGGACCGGCAGCCGAGCCATGCCAGTGACGTCACTGGAGCTCGGCGGAGTCCAGCCCCGACTGTCACTGGCGCACCTGCGGGCGGTGACTGACCGATGGCGACGCAGGCCCGCCAAGACCCGGCGCCCCGCCACACACTGGTGCCTGAGACGGGGCCTCTGCAGACCACCGCACCGCCGCTGGCCTCCGCCACGGCCCCGCAGGAGACCCGCGGCACTGCGCAGGGGGAAACATCCGCAGTGGGCACTGACAGTCGTCTCCTGTGCCTGTCAGTGCCTGCTGGTGTCGCCGAGCGAATAACCTGGCATATGCCCCGCCATTCACGACAGCGTCCGTGCGTGCTCGCGATGTCATACAGCTGAAGGACGGGGCGGGGGGGGGGGGGGACACAGTCGTGTCGCGTACATGGCCCGCGGTCGGCAGCCATGAGCCAGCAAAAGACACGAGATCAGGCGCACGGCAGGGACTGCCAGCGGCAGATCATGGGACGACGGGCGCACAATTCCCGCGATGCACGATCGCCGGCCGATGTCGAGTGTCGGTGGAGAAGGCTGTCGGTGCGGCCTGACGCGGAATGTCGCCGGCACTGTCGAGTGTCGGGGGAGAAGGCTGTCGGTGGGACCTGACGCGTAATGACCGACAGTGCCAGCGCTGGGGAGTCACCTGAGCAGCCTTCTCCCCGGCCACCTCCAGCATGGAGACCTGCGAGAGACGGCGGCGCTCGTCGGCCGACGGCCTCGGCTTCTCGGGCGAGCCGAGCGAGAACGAGCGCGGCGGCGGCGAGCGAGCTGGTGTCAGGCGGCGCACGCTGCTCCGCTGCCGGCTAGCCCGAGCCTCGCGCGCCGTGCGCACACCGACCGGCGGCAGCAGCAGCAGTCGCGGCGCGGCCGGCAGGCTGTCCGGCGCCGGCGCCGGCGCCGGCGGCGCGGCGCCGGCGTCCACCAGAATCGCCGGCGCCGCCAATCGGCCGTCACTGATGACGCTGACGGACGAGTGGCGGCGGCTGGGCATGGCGCAGCCCGCCGCCGCCGATGACACGCGTGGAGGCGCGACGCGCAGCGGCGGCGCCAGCGCGTCAGGCGCACGGGATGGCCGCATCAATCATCACACAGGCCGGCCGCCGCGCGCACCGCCGGCCCGGCGCCCACTGCGGCCCGTCCGTGAGCGGACCGGCGACGGCGGCGCGCGCCCTCGGCGCCGGCCAAACAGCGGCCGCGAGGGCCGCGCGGGCGCGAAACAGCGGCACCGGCCGGCGGCGCGCTGTACGGAGTGGATCACTCGGCGCCCGTGTTGGGCCACGTGCCGCCTGAGAAAATACACAGCCAGCCGCTGGCGTCGCCACTGTTTGGGACGGTGGCGGCCGTCGGGCGCTCACACCTCGGACACCACACCGCAACGGCGCCTGCGATTGCCAGCAGCCCGGTCCGACGGCGGCGGCGCGGCTGCCGTCCGCGCAGCTCGGCCGTCAGGCGGCACCTGAGCGGCCGGACGAGCTGAAGCCCCGCGCCCCCCAGCCACGCCCTGGCCTTGTTCATTATGGCGGCAGATCCTCTGGTCCCCCGGGGCGGCCGACGTCCGGTAAATAAAATAGGCGCCGGTCCGGTGCGGCGCGGTGCGCGGCGCGGCGACGCAGCCACTCCACGCCGCCCTCGGCTAATGGATATTAGCCGGCACCCGGACACCGCACGCACGACACCGGCGGGTCCGCCGGACGGACCCGCACGGGCGGATCCAGAGGGGCGTCCACTCTGTGGGAGCTGGCGCTCCTAAGCACGCGATGGAAGCAAATCTGTCTGCTAATCTTCTCTACGTCAAACTCGGATGATGAAGCCGTCATTTGGTACTATTGTAGCACCTCTTTGGATCATGGCTCTCCTGTCACCAAGTAATCATGACATTCTACGGACCGATAGACCCCCCCCCCTCCCCCCCTCCGATGTAAATCCTGGATCCGTCCCCGCCGATTCTTGACGCGTCGCGCGGTATGCGGTGGCCAAGCCCGGGCCACAGGCCTGCATAGTTCCAGAGTATCCGAATGTGCGGTGGCGGCTGGCCGCCATCAGCGCTGCGGCAGCTGGCGGGCATCAGCGCTGTGGCAGCTGGCGGGCATCAGCGCTGCGGCAGCTGGCGGGCATCAGCGCTGTGCCAGCTGGCGGGCATCAGCGCTGTGTCCGGTATTTCATGTGAGGCATCCGTAAAAATGCGGCCGTCATGCCATCTCATAGGCAGTAACGCCAGAAGATCATGCGGCAAATCTGACGCGCTGCTGGTGACGGTATATGATGGATGGCAGCCGTGTGTCGGTCACCACGATAGGCATTCAGGAAAACATTCAGACCAGTAGAGCAAATATTTTGTGATGACATGAGAGATAAGAGAAGATGATGACCAATCAACTCTCTTCATCCCGAAAAACCTCTCAGGGGGAGCAAAACGGAGAAGCGGGCAGGGTGAACTGCGAAGCAGCAAGTCAGGACGCAAAGTTTGGGGGAAAACGAAGAAACTGGAACACTTACAATGTTCTGGGTTGACATTGAGGTAAACAGATTTGATACAGGCATGTAGCCGAAATATCAATGCATGTATCTTCCATTCTCCTGGTTATTCTGCGAGGAATAATGCTATTAGTACGTCTTTCCTATTTGTATGACGTTCCTCGCAAATGCATTTAACGACTTATGAAAAACAGCTTCATCCTGTTACCGCAACTGCAGAACATAAAAGGCTGGAACTGCTCACATATACGGCAGATGAAGTCAGATGGCTATGATTGATGCCGACAGATGATGACGACAGATGATGACGACAGATGATGAAGTTTACGTCATTTCGGGATCATTCACTGCAACTACCCCGTTCCCGGCAGAGAAAACGCCAAATCATATGTTGAGCGACTAAACTCTCTCGAGCATTGGGTGTTCATCACCGTAATCTGTGCAACCGTCTCAGGTACTACAGTGCCCACCTCAGTGAAAACGAAGCTATGTTCAGTCGAGGACCGAACGACTCAACGAATGAAGAACAAACACATGGGTCTGGTTACACCACGCTCTGCCAATGAACCGATACCAGTGCAATCCACGCTCCTGTTGAGACATTCACGGTGACGTAATGATTATGGAGAACCACTCGATCCTTCCAAATAGGAGCTGCATCGTACTTTGAGCCGGAAGGCGCAGGGTCTCAGCAGCATAGATGGTACTCCGCTTGAAACGTGATTAAAAAGCCGTCCACTGTAAACGACGGAGCGTTTTCGTTTCCAGCACGCACAAACATTCCTGTAATGTCGCCTTTTTTAATAATACAGCCTTCACGTGCTGATGCCGCTAACGACCTCTCCCAGCACGCCACTGTGCAACGGCTGTTGTGTGGTGGCCGTGGTGACATAATCAGAGGAGCAACCAACGTCACAGTGGTGCGGCTGTTATGCGATGTCCGTGGCAACGCGACATAATTGTTCGCTATAACACGATCAAGGGTGCAGGCCTCACTGCCGTGTTGCGGCTGCCCTGCGACGATCATGTTACCGTCATCAAGTGAGCGCCATTTGTCACCCTTCTGCAGCTGCCGCGTGGCGGTCGTGATAACGCCGCCCAGCGAACAGCCTCTGGCCGCCAGCTGCCGCCATCTGCACCCATTCGACGATGGCAATAAACGGACTACAGCCCGTCGCCCATTCCACGGCCAAGGCGCAGCCAGCAGATGAGAGCCGTAGCCAGCGGTCGGAGCCCCCTCTCCTGAAGGACGCCCCGCCCGGTCCGCGGCGGCGGTGGCGGTGAGAGCCGCCAGGTGGCGCGTGCCGGCGCCTCCTGACACACCCGGCATCTCCGAATTAAACAGACAGCAGCGCGCCACGTAAACACTGCTGTCTCGTCCCAAACAGAGCAGCATCGCCGCAATGGCCACAGGAGGCGGTGCCCACAGCCGGGCCAGCGCATAGGTCACGATGTGTCCGGGGTCGGGTCAGAGCATAGGTCACGATGTGTCCAGGGTCGGGTCAGAGCACAGGTCTCGAGATGTCCGGGGTCGAGTCAGAGCATAGGTCAGGTGTCCGGGGTCGGGTCAGGGCACAGGTCCCGAGGTGTCCGGGGCCGGGTCAGAGCACAGGTCCCGAGGTGTCCTGGGCCGGGTCAGAGAACAGATCACGAGGTGCTCAGGACCGGGTCAGAGCACAGGTCACAAGGTGCTCAGGGCCGGGACAGCACACAGGTGCAGGACGCCTCATGTCACAGCATGATGTTCCGCATCCGATTGCTCCGCGGCCGTAGCAACAGCGTCCGCTTCATCAGGGTCACTGAGCCACGGTAGTTTCGGTACCAAGTGACGTGTTTCTCATGTCACGCACTGTTCATATTTATAGAATCGAGTGGAAACCTTAACTAAGTTAACCCATTGTCCGCTTTTTGTGTACCAAAAATGATTCCCCTTCCTTCGAAGGAGTAAATATCAGCCCGTCCCATCTTTGCGCAGAGTTCGCATCTATGTTGCTCTAGCATGCCAATACAGATGACACGCCAGACCGTCATACATTTAGTGTAGTCACCGAATTTCATGCCTTTGCAGAAGGTAAGACAGTAGTAATAGCCTTATTCGACCTAGAAAAGCCAGGAGAATGGAGAAATGGATGCGACGATATTTCGGCAACTTGCCTTTATCGAAACAAATATCAGTGGTGACTTTAAATTTGTTGCCGAAATATCGGTTTCCGAAATATCAACGCATCTATCTCTCCATTCTTCTGGTTTTTATAAGAGGAATAGTGCTGTTACTACTGTAACATCGATATGCATAATGCTCCTCGCAAATGTACTTAAAAAATGAACGTACCTTTGACAGAAGTATTTGCATATTCTTGACAGGTTTCAGTTACTCAAAAATGCGCGAAAAAGGAAATTACGTGGCAGTCATTAAAACAGCGTAAGTCGTTAACATCATAAAGGTACCGAAACTTTGTGGGTTTGGTCAATAGACACGGACAGTGCAGATTTGTTTCGGATCAACTATGTATTCGCGTTGGCAGATCCACAGGAACACCGTGAGAAACACAGCATCATCAAAAGCTGTTTTGTTTGAGCGTACGATATTGTCTTTGGTCCGTTTAGAAGGAACTAAGAAACCTCATCTCTTGTAAGTTGCAGTGACTGGAAGCAGCGTGCGTGGGGGGAATGCATGCTTGTTTGCGCCTAGAAATATACTTGGTGTGCGTCAGTTACTGTTTATGGTATATAATCATTCATAATAACATATCCTTCGTTCCTTTGGCTGCCATTCCTGAAAATTGTATACAACCCTTGCCTTTCACCGATTGTGGAAGTATGCTGTTATTTCATTTGCTGTTCATCGCTTGGTGGTGTGTCTCGTAACAGCTCAGAACGTTATCAGAGGCTGCAACAAGTCACCATTTTCCCCTCCGTGTATCAACGGATACTTAAAGCACACAGCTTCCGCACTAGAGCCAGTTTTGCAAGATTCCTTGTTGTTCCTCATCCCATCTGTTTTCATAATTTCATCCAGCGTTGGACGGCGATAGCAGGCCACAGCCAGCCAGCGGGCCTCAGGCCGCTGTTCCGCCCGTGCCCAGCCGGCGCGTCTCCCTCAGGCCGCTGCTCCGCCCGTGCCCCGCCGGCGCGTCTCCCTCAGGCCGCTGCTCCGCCCGTGCCCCGCCGGCGTGTCTCCCTCAGGCCGCTGCTCCGCCCGTGCCCCGCCGGCGCGTCTCTCACACCTACCTCCTTGCCGATGTTCTTCAATGGGTCGAGATCGGCGCTCACGTTCTCGTTCTCCACCTTGCCGGAGTCCTCGTCAATGCTGACCCGCACGCCGGCCCACTTCAGGGTCTCACGTCGCTGGCCGAGCCGGGCTCGGCCGCGGCTGTCCATCTGCACGGAGAGGCCGCGCGTGCGGCGCGGCTCCGCGCCCAGCCGCGGCCGGTCGGTCGGCGAGCCCGCCGCCGGCCGCGACCAGCGCTGGCCTGGGTGGCGCCAGTCGAAGGCGCAGGAGGCGCGCCGGCCCGGCTCCTCCGCCGCCTGGTCGTGCTCCTCTGAGATGCTGGTGCACGAGCTGCGAGCTCGGCCCGACGGTGCGGCGAACGGCTTGCGCCGCGAGCCGCCGGAGGAGTTCATGTCGGCGGCGGCCGGCGACGCCGCCAGGCGTCCAGCGGCGGCCAGCGCCAGCGGCCGCGGCAGTCGACGCGATCCGGTGCGGTTGTAACACTGTACAAGATGTCGGTGACGAACTGTTCTGGCTTGGTTCACTAGGACTCAATGTCTGGTGTCACTTTGAATACAGAGTGAGCGAAATGAATGGCTTGGTTTCACGACATCCTCTCAGGCTGCAAGTACTATCAATGTTATACCGCACACTCTTGGCTGCGGTCTCAAATTCCAGGATAAACTTTACATATGCCACCAAGTTCACCATATTCCAACAGGCATGCCATTTTCGGGTACTTTTGTGATTTAATACTAAATTTCAGAACTCACCAAAGAGGGTTTGCCTGCCAAAACATGGTGAACCTTGCGACTTGTTTGTTTTATTTCTTGGAGCTTGAGCCGGCAGCTAGACCATACGATATCATAATGATAAAGATGAATAGTCTCAGAGAGCCTTTGTCATCAATGAATAGGATATGCATACATATGTCAGATGAACTTAGGATATATATATATATATATATATATATATATATATATATATATATATAAATCATTTGAACTAAGTGTAAAAATTTATTCCGTCTTCTTCTCGCATGCATAACGCATTGAATGGCTCTATTTCCTCAAACGGACTCATAACCAAAGCAAATACATTTCGCAGCTAAGTAGATAGGTTGTGTTCCCAACGATGGCAATGGCGCAAACAGATATGTCCTTACATCCAACATAAATACCATTGGCCACAAAGCCTGGACCCATTTGCTCAGGGAATTCGTCTCTCTAAATAGTTGCATTCACACTTTACACGGTTCTGTTAGAAACAGGGTGCTTTACAACATTCAACACTTCTTGAAATGATCAGAAAGAAATTCGAGCGGGCGAAAGCTTTTCTAGATTATTAGATACATAATGTTATTAGATTATTAGATATATCATATTTCTCAGATATAGTAGTTTTGTCGTCCTCCTATTGGTCAAAAACTTGCTTCAAGTCTGTACTGTACTGTACTGTACTGTCTTACTGTACTGTACTGTAACTGTACATGTCTTAAACTTTACGGTACTGGTCAGGGCTATCACACCCAAATTATCATAGTAACGTGATTCCGAGATTCTATGGGATGTGAAAAGTGAAAAAATACAAACCATTACCTCCCCGGTTGCGTTCTGAAGTGGGAACAACAAACGTAATATCTAAGAGCTAATAAGGCTGAAAACCATGTGCTTTTATCCATCCATATCCCGTTCATTCCGAGTTAATTCCTATGGTTTTCTGTCCGCTCCCATTCTCAAAAAGACAGAGCAAAGAACGATTAGCAAGAGACCAGAACGACTTTGCTGCTTCTCAGACGCTACATGCGTCCACGTAATCGTGTGGGTCCTGGTTGTGGACGCAAATGCAACTTTGCCGAAATTATCATAGCGGCACATATCATAGCATACGGCACGATTATGCTACACATTTTGCCATTCAACTGAAAGTGAGCTGATTGGTCAGCGGTAACGGCTTCGAAATTGTCCGAAATTCGAAATCGTACCGGCTTTTGTCCGTAAATATATCCGTCATGGAATAATTCATTGATTTTCAAGCAACACGACCAAGCTAACCATATGTTATATCCATAGCATATATCACCATACCGTGTCATTTTTTGCCGAGGTCACGCAAACAGACAACCAAGTTGCGTTTCATTTGCACTTATCTCACACTACCATACAACTTTCAGGTAAGAAGCAAAGGCATTGGGCATCGTATCGAGCCTGACTTTTGGCATCGTAAGTTGGAGTTTTCATTCTGGCAATAACTGATCTTTGACATATCTAGATGTTCCGGTTGAACGACGCTATCAAGACAGCGTCGGCCCTTTTAACAAACCTGGGCAATATTGATATTAAAAGTCAACAATCATCAATTGTATCGGCATTCTCATATATATATATATATATATATATATATATATATATATATATATATATAACACCTGCTATATATCAGTTCAATTGATGACAGCAAAGCTAACCTAGAGCTGTGTGTTGTTCACATGGCCGTCGCTCCCTTGATGGCATCGTTTAACGAGCACCTTCTGGCATATCGAAGGTCGATTATTGTCATAATAGCTCCCAGCTTGTATTAATGCAAGAAGGAAGCCTCCATATCGACCGCTTGTTACTGCGCAAACAACTGAAAGCGACATTCTCATCATCGTAGTTTTATTTAGTTATGATAATTTTGGATTTGCGTTGCCTACATACCTTGATAACTGGGATAAAAAGAGCACATACACGTGCTTTTCTGTATATCAGTTAGAAACAATGTCTCCGAATTAGCACGAAGATGTGAGGAAGGACAGGTACACACTTATGTCCTCAAATTCATATATGTGTTTACTTTGGATTTGCGGGCCTTTAAAATTAAACAAATATGCATACATAAACAAAGGTACAAGCGTAATATACAGCCCGCGGATACACACGCGGAGCCCGTGAGCTTCCCATCCATGCCAGTAAAGGGTTCGGCCTGCCGCCGCTGGACACCACCACTGCCGAGCGGGAGACTTCGCTGTCGCTTGCCGCCACTACCAACGGTCCGCTCCAGTCCGAGCCGACAGCGTCGCGTCACGTCACAGCGTCCGCTGGCCGCGTCACTGGCGTCACGGCGGCGAGATCGATCGGGATTGACCGGGCGCGGCCGAGGCCGCCGGCCGTGTGGCGGCGCCGGCCCGGGCGTCGGCCGCCGCCGGCGCCGCACGCAGACCCATTGATTGGCGGCCGATATCGTGACGCCGGCTGGCGCCGCGGCCGGTCGGCACCACCGCCCACAGGTGCCGCCGGACACACCGGTGGTGGCCTGCCGCCCCGGACGCAGCGGCAGCCGCTCACACGAGAACAGCGCGTGCGTGCCGGCGGCTTTCCGCCCGCGCCGCCGGCGGCGTCACGCCGACGCCGTCCCAGCGAGCGGGGCACACCCGGCGGCGGGTGCGTACCTGATACCACTGATACCGCCGTGGTCCCGTGGTCACGGACGGTACGGCACGCGACGGCGCGTGGCGACGCAGCTGGATTCCAGCCCGACTCAAGCCGAACTGAGACCGAACTCCAGCTGGCCGAGCGGCGCTCCTGGCTTGGAATGACGCCAGGCGCCTGCGGAGCTCCACGCCGCAGCACCAGCTGCTAGTTGAATAGGAAATTTGAATACAATGCGACCTTTACGGTGGAAAATGTTGAACAACCGGCTGTTTATAGGAGTTCCCCAAACACCACACACCGTGTTTCTCAGAGGACTAGTACATGGGGGCCAAACATCTGCTAAACGGCCTCGCGCGTGCCGCCAAAGGTGTGCACTCCAGCCAGCTGGCCTATACACAGGGGTGAGAAAAGTGCCTTGTCTGCTACCAAAGAATTTGGAACCATCTTAATTGTCACCTGGAGCCGAACCTTTCAGAAATTGTTTCAATATAACTCTAATTGCAATGAACCACAAAACAACAAATTTAATGCAATGCGGCGTAACCATCAAACATTTGTGGTGTCGGGAGTTCACCTGCACCTAAAAATCATTTGCTGGCCATCAAGCTCTGAATGATCGTTGAGGCTTGACTAATAAAATGATCAGATAAAGGCATGCTCAACATAGCCGGCTTAGAGGTGTGGTAGTTTCCTATTCAGATAGAGGGAGAGGATTTTGCCTCCTAACCATGGATGTAGTTTCCTATTTTTGGTTTTCGTTTTTTAATTATTATTTTACCTTGGTCATAATTTCTAGAGTTCAGCCCCCAACAAATTTTGAAAAACTACACCCCTGCCCCCAAGTGTAGAAACAAAATGCATCAACTCTGTGGAGAAAGCTGTTTTGAGTGCATTTTGGAGGAAGGCTCAGACATTTTTCCTTGCCCACCACCCTCCATCCCTAAACATTACGTACTTTGCAAAACTGCATCCCTGTAGCCATATATTTATCGACAACATAGTTCTACCAGCACCTGACGACGATATCATTTTTGGCTTTGTGACGTCATCGTACAATGAGCGGAATACACAGTCGACCTTCACAATCTTCGCAAAATCATTACGTGTGCAGAATTCACGCTTCCTAACATGATCTCCATGATTTAGAGCAAAACTCATGCAATATTTGTATCGACAAATGCAAACGACATTTTTGAACATCTCTTCCACCTTCATTCAACTTTATATCCAATATGGCGAAAATGAAAAGGGTTTTATCTCACGTCTGTCCACAGATTAGTACGCTAAGCCAGAGGTGCAACGAGCAGTGCGAGAGGCGTAGAACAGTGATGCTCAGTCTCTTAACTCAAAGCCGCTGTAACTATCAGCAGCAGAAAACCCCGGATGAATCTTTGAAACGTGTCGCCCGATCGTCCTCCGTTTACCTCTCGAGCTACAGCATAGGTATCCGCAAACAACAATCCTCCTGGATCGCCATGGCCTTTTAACGCCCTTACAATAAACAGCTGACAATTAGTTACGCTCCTCAAGCCAGTCAGCTTCTCACGACACCACCACAACCAACAGCAGCCAACGGCTATGCACTGAACCCAACGCGGCGCGGCGGGCGTTCGAGCCCATCTGTCTCAAATGACACGGCGCTTTAAAACGTTGCGCAATAAACTGATCACGTTCGTCGCAAGATGCTGCGGCTAGCTACAATCCTTACCAGTAGTAATACACCTAGTTATTTGGTGTTTTATGCTGCTAAGTATGTGAAGTGAATCTTAGCTGGAAAATTTATGAAAAGCAATGAACTGAGGGGCATTAGAGAATCGCTGTGTCACCGCTCATCTGTGATGTCAGCACTGGTGTGGTATAGATTGTAGCATATTTCTGGAACCTGCTAAAAACGTTCCTCACAACAGCTACTATGTTTGGCAGCGTCTAATGGCCTAATTTGCTCATGTAGCGAAACGCCTACGCTTCGACATGTGTTCTACGCATGCTCATGCTGCAAGTGAGCACGGACCAATACAGCACAGCACGAGCACAGACCAATACAGCTTCGTTGTTCGTTAAAATACTAAGTTTTGCTTAGCTGTGATGGTATGCTGCAATATGGTCTGTTCCATTGAAATTTGTGTGCATTTTTGCAACTTCATCACTAATTGGTTTACAAAAGTGTCAGTTTTTGTCCCCGATCACATCCGGTAAATCTTTTTTACCGGTATCACATCCGGTAAATTTTGGTGCAATTCCTTTTCCGTATAACATGGATCAAACTGGGAGAAAAGTGAGTCAGAATTTCCCTGGTAACCTTTTGATGCCCGGCAATAGCTCGTTACTCTGGCATGACATTATTTTTTAATAACTTGAAGATGGTGTGCGACGACCGGTCTCATTTGTACAACACAGACTGAAAATATCTCCTCCTTTACAATTAGAGCTGGAAAAGCCGAATGCGGGCCGTCAACCGTGATCAGATTATCGACACGGACTGCTGTTATTTAGCAGGTCATTTGGCTATAACCACAATCAATTTTAAGACAACGCCTCATGGATCAAACCACGGTGTCCTGCATTCTCGGTCTGAATATCAGAAGGTATATTTTCATAAATGCAATCCGCCTGTTAACCATCGGTGGAATGCCAATGTCCACGCAGTCCCGGGTTGCAAACCTACCATTTCGGGGCGAGAGCTCTTCTGCCATTCCTGACTTAGTCATGGTCGCATTATGCAAATTTTTCCACAAACATGCGTGAAATTGTATTATATCACAGGAAAGTATTATTAATAGCTAATAGCAAGCAGGGATGGTGTGGCACTGCAGGAGAATGCGTCATAAAGCGAACTTGGGATTGTTAAAATGTTGTAAGTTTTCGTATTTCACAAAGTGCCGTAAGGTAATCAAATGTCAATCCCTGATTCTGCTGGAGGCATGCCTCTCGCTGCCACCAATCGTTCCAGGCCGATGGTTTAATACCCACAGGATCCTCGTTTTCCAGTTGCTGCATGGGTAGACAGTGACGGTGAGCTTTGGTGTACTGCGGCATAGTCTGCCCGTGTTGAGGAAAGCTATGGGTAGACTGTGCCCGTATACTTTAGTGTGTTGCGGCACGGTCCGCCCATTTTGAGGAGAGTTGGCCTGTGGCCGATGCTGTGAAGAAAAAAAAAACGTCACCGGGGTTCTTTTTTCATCAGTTTTACGTCATCGAATGTCACAAGCCGTCTGGTTAAAAAAGAGCGGCAGGGAAAATATGTCATACACAAGCAGACAATGGGACTGTTTGAGTGTTATAACAAATTTTGTGAGACAATTCTGGCGCTGCAGCAGCATAGAAAATATTCATAGCGCTGCAGCAGCTCCTGCAGCATAGGAAATGCTATTGTTTCTTATGGTTTGCTAGCATCGCTACCTTGTCATGTTCAAATGAAAACATAGATATAGAGGCAGATATCGATATATCATACTTCACTGGGAGCTATAAGACTTTAAAAAATACCAAAGCAATGTTCTTTCCAAGTAGTACAAACCTCGCAGGCAACTCCCCCCCCCCCTCCCATCAAGATCAAAACAAGCCACTAGCACTCATCACCAGTGATCACACCCATTTCAAGTGCTTGATTCACACACTCTTCACTCTTTATGTCAGTGGTGACAGCATGCCCAAATCCTAAACGTTACTTCATGAATCATATACATGAATCTTACACGCCATCCTCCCCTTCTTTGGTGTTTCGTTCTCAGGGCTGAGTGCTGGAAAACTCCAATTGTCGTATTAGCACCTTCGTGCAGCGCTTGAAAAACCCTTACTTCGGCTTAGCACCGACTTAAGCGCGCCTTGCTCAAATGCGAGGCCGGTGCCATGTTACGTATCTGACGAGCCACATCTCTCATCGAAGCACGAAGGCACTCTCACAGGCGAGGAGAGGACTGCAATCAGCCGGTCTTCCCACGGGCTCATTACTTCTACTGGTGGTACGGACGAGCGCTGACAGAGATCAATGATCGCCGTACCCAATGAGTGGGTTCCGCACGGCATGCGATCAGCGCATGCCCTCGGGGGCGTCCCTCGGCAGCGCAGGTATTCTGTTACGACATGCGATCAGCGCATGCCCTCGGGGGCGTCCCTCGGCAGCGCAGGTATTCTGCTACGCTGCGGTGATCCGGCAGGAGGCTATTTTTGCCGGGATGGCTTCGGGCACGGCTGCCCATGCCATCACAACCGGACGCAGACGCCCTACACGGAGACGTCCCAGGAAAAAACAAGATAAACAAATATCGGCGAGAGACATGATGGCATGTGATATGCAGATATGCAGGATTTCCCCATAGCTATCACTGAGTGCATGTTTTACGATGGGAAAACCAACGTTCGGATTACAGGATCTCTCAACAAATTTAAAGTTGCTGCATGCACGACAGTATCCTAATGGCGCGAGCCGTTTTTCCCAGTCACGCGGCAGCGACAGGTGTGGCCGGCAGACATCCGACACGTAGCGTATACCGGCTACGGTTGAGTGACCTGTTCGGCGTCACGGAACGTTACATACACGGCACGCCATCTGAACGTGTTCCAGTGCCAGCTGGCCGGCAGTGTTCCCTCATCGGTGCCTTTGGGTCCACAGTTTTCAATTGTAAATCTACGCAACGCTCACGAATGCACGCATCACATTCCAACACATCCACATCCACGCCCACACTTATATACTCGCACATCCAGCCGAAATTAGTGCGTGTTGTGACACCTCAATAACATCGATGAATGATGAATGAACAGCTATATTACATATTGATGATGCAACGCAAGAAACAAACACCAGTCTGCAAATTCCAGGTGGACAATTACTTGGCCTGCGTCAACACCCCAACAAATCCGCAGCCTGAAACACGTCCCAGCGTGACCTAGCTATTCGCAACAAAACTGGGAACACCATACGCAAGGCCGGGATGGCTTGGTAGAGCTGCAGAGTCGAAAACACCTGCCCATACCGCAGCGTCACTCCCGTGGCGTCACTGAAGTGGCGGCCCCACCTGTCCGGACCACAGAGCCGGCCCCGCTCCCCCCCTTCCTCCGCATCGTCCCTGATCCTGTCCCGCCGCTTCGGCAGCGACTGCACCTGCCTAACCACAACGTCGCCTTCCGACCGTCGCTGTGCCGCGTTCCGGGCGCAGCCGACGCCGGTCGTCGGCGCGTACCACTCGGCCGGCGTCGTCGCTCGGGCGGCCCAGGCTCGCCGCCGGCCCGGGTCGCTCGCTCACCACTGTGAGCGATGCGGCGCGAAAGTCGTCCGGGCGGCGCAAGTAATGGAGAGGCGCCCCGCGTCACGGGCCGGCGCCGACGGCACCATCCGGACACGGACCGGCGCCAGCGGCACAACCCGGACACGGACCGCCGCCGGCGGCACAACCCGGACACGGGCCGGCGCCGACGGCACCACCGGGATACGCACTGGCGCCGACGGGATTGCCCGACCCGGGCCGGCAGCAACTGGACTTCTCGATATGGGTCCGGCACCGATTGGATTCCCTACACGGCACCGCCGACAGGTCTGGGTCGTTGCGAATACACCCTTAAACTCGCAGGCGTCATGGGTATTTGCGTTACAGCCCGGGGTTGTAATAGGTGACTGTAGCGTTTTGTGAACACGCTGCGGCGTCTCATTAATCAGATGTCGTCTGCAAACGCGGCAACCATCAAGAGACAGGCCAGTGAAATAAATCAATCCAAAATTAGTGCCATTTGTCAACAGCACTAAATCACGAGTACTTAGGTTACTCAAAAGATTTTCTTGTCTTTAACTATTTCCTTCTTTTACGCAAGAAATTACCTGAATCCCTGTAATCCGAATCTTAAACGAATAACTGGCATGGCACATCTCATGTCGCGTCGTTCACAGCAGATACTGAAAGGCCTCATCTGACGCTGTGCCCCGTGAAGAGCAGTCGGAGTGCGATGCCGACCTCTTAAGTACCGCCTGTCGGGCGCGCGGCGAGGGCCGGGCGCCGCCGCCGCCACACTCCAGGCGGCTGATTGGGGGCATCCAGGCGAGCCGCCCGCCCCCGCGCCCGAGCACAGTCAATATCCCTGCGCTCTCGGGGACCGGCTCCCGTGGACGCGCCTCATTACCGCGCCTGGAGATCGCGTGTACCGGCGACGGAGGCTTGCCTACCTGCTCGGTGCAGGCGCCCGTCTGCCACGCGCGGCAGCTGCCTGGCACCCGGGCGTCCGATGTCACGGCAGCACTGATTGGTACTGCGGGCCTGCCAACCCAAGGTAAACACGCTGCTGCGTGATGGTCTGGCGTGCTCTCCGTGAGCGTGATGTGCTCTCCGTGAGCGTGATGTGCTCTCCGTGATCGTGATGTGCTCTTCATGAGCGTGATGTGCTCTCCGTGAGCATGATGTGCTTTCCGTGCTCCGTTCATTTCGTCGGTGGAATTCGTTGT
Organism: Pollicipes pollicipes; assembly: GCF_011947565.3. Taxonomy (NCBI): domain Eukaryota; kingdom Metazoa; phylum Arthropoda; class Thecostraca; order Pollicipedomorpha; family Pollicipedidae; genus Pollicipes; species Pollicipes pollicipes. Next base: position 1,201,030 of record NW_023597034.1, read on the forward strand.
GTTTGTTGGGCGACAATAGACACTGATCGGTGCGATATACCGGCTGGCGATACGTGCCTACTATCTGTCACTTAACTAAAGACGGGGCTGCTCTGATCTGTGGGCATGGCTATCTCTGTTCCATTTAAGCCTGGTATTGGTAGACATCGAGAAATGGCCTATAACTCAACCACATATATCCTGGCAAGCTTTGTACACCACATGCAGAGTCACTCAGCTTTACTGGCACCGGATAACACGCGTGTTCGTGTGAGCTACGACATGTCACGGATCGGCGCCCAAGCTGCGCTGGCCCATGACGATACGCTCCGGTCGGGCCATCCCCGACTGGAGACGGCGGCGTCCTTGGACCCGTGCCGGGAGCGGAGGCTCTGTTTTTGGCAAAGCCCTGGCCACAAAAGCAGTCGGTGCCAGCTATGAATAATCCACTCCGGCCGGACATGGGTCTGATCCATCACGGTTTGGGCGGCGGGCGGGGCAATCATGGCGTCACTGACGGCCGAGCGGGACCGGGCCGAGCCGGGAGCGGCCCCGAGCCGGGAGCGGCCCCGGGCCGGTGCCGGCCTCGGACGCGCCGGCTGGACCGGGTCGTCAGAACGACGATCGATGACGGCCCACCGGCGGGAGGCCAAGTCAGCAGCGCACCTGTCGATAGACAATCAGGCCAGCCATAACCGGGCGGTGCCCCGCGGCCGGCCCGGCATCGAGCCGAACGGTTAATTGATGAGTGACGACGACAGCCTGGCCGCCGCTCTGCCGTCGGGTGAAACGAACGCTGGACGGAGTGGGACACTTAGCAATAGGTCTGTCCACACAGCGGCGACCGATGCTGGCCCCGCCCGGCCCACAGCGGTAACACCGGCCCTGCCTGGCCCACGGTGGTGACGCCGGCCTTGCCTGGCTCACAGAGGCGACGCCGGCCTGCCCGACCGACAGCGCGCTGTCGTCGGTGCCGCGCTCAGTCTGGCTCGGCGCCGACACCGAGCTGTCCAGCACAGAGAGGACGCCGCCGCGCCGTTCCTCAGCTGACCCGGGCGGGGCGGCCAGGATTCCATCCGGCGGCCGGCGGCCGGCGGCGGCTGTCCCATTGTGTCAGCACGCCCGGCCAGCCTGAGCGCCGCGTCCAGAGGCGGGCTTCCGCACGGGCCTCGGTCGCGCCGGTCGCCGGACACAATGGCTTCCGACACCCCCCTTCCACTCACGAGATTTGCTCTGTTGAGATCAGCAGTCGCCGTTTCCATGGTGACAATGTACGCACATCGATTGGGCGTGATCGAGTGATATTAACGGCCTGCGTGTCCGCATGCTGCGGAAGTGCTCGACTGGTGACCAACTCCCACGGAGCACCAAACGACTGGTGACCAAACTCCCACGGAGCACCATACGAAATTGATTCATGACTGATCTCAATCAGCAGGTCAGTAATGAGAGCTGCCTATTTCAGGAGATGATTGGCGTCGTTTATCTATTTTCTGTCAAATGAGCGTGTCAAGTTTGACTCCTATTACCGTCTTCACTATCATTGACGGTGTGAACGTTTGCCCCCAACGTGTTTTGATTCGATACGCAAAGACAAAATCATATGATAAGCATTGGTTTGTACGTCTTCTTATGTGAGAAACTATTAATAGCGGGTGATCTGCACAGGTTGGTCAAATTAGGTCAACTTGATACTGAGCAGATTATACCAAAAAAGGAAAAATATCAACACATTAGGGGCAAACCGTAACTGGGATAATGTCTCAATACAGAAAAATTTGCAAGTGCCCAACGATATTGCAAAAAATCAGTCGATGTGGTAAAATAAAAACAAGTTTTCTGCCTGCTTTTGCTGACTTCAGCGGCAACGCAAACTCCATTAGAGAAGGGATGACTGCAATGCCACGGCGTCATTGATATCCAACACTATCAGCGTTTTGGGAAATGATTCCACCATGACGCCCCCTCCCTGGCATGCATTGGCATGGCGCTGTTTTTTAGGGCGTCTGTCATCAGCGGGACGCTGCCGGCCGCTGACTCGGCGGCCGCCCCTTGCGCCAGGTCTCATGCTATTCGGCATGGGTCCACACTGTCAATCTCATTAATTAGTCATGTGGGCAACGCCCCACCACTGGAAGCCAAACGAACGTGCAGCACCCACGCGGGATGATCTCTCTCCCTCTCTCTCTCTCACCCCCCCCCCCTCTCTCTCTCTTTCTATTCTCTCTCTCTCTCTCTCTCTCTCTCTCTCTCTCTCTCTCTCTCTCTCTCTCTCTCTCTATCTCTCTCTCTCTCTCTCTCTCTCTCTCTCTCTCTCTCTCTCTCTCTCTCTCTCTCTCTCTCTCTCTCTCTCTCTCTCTCTCTCTCTCTCTCTCTCTCCTCTCTCTCTCTCTCTCTCTCTCTCTCTCTCTCTCTCTCTCTCTCTCTCAAAAAAAACCAACTGTTTCTGTGCGGGTGCGGATGGCCAACTCAGCACTTACCCAATAACAGCGCAATCATGAATGCAGTGCGCGCTCGATCAGCTGGCAAATTGCCCATCAACGGCTCGGATAGGAGTCAGTCGTAGCGGGCGCAGCGGTTCGATTGCAGCGCTACTGGCTTGAGGCGGATGTCACTAGAAGCTCTGTCATGATGCTTCGAAGATAGGTGTCGCTAGTAGACGAATTCGGTATACTTGGGTGTTCGGCCCCAGACTGATGCACATGTCCAACCCGGGTGTGGCCAGACCAGAACCAAATGTGCCCGCTTATTAGTTACTCATCAAAGGCCATTCTAATCGCAGTGCAAGGATGCAGGCGTTAACCAAGGTTTTTGTCCGCGACGCTGATGCTCTCGACAAATCACAAATCATGCAGACACCGTGCTGTTCTAGCAGAATCAAGCGACGACAATTACGGTGATCATTGAGGGCAAGTGGTCGAGCTAAGTACGAGACTTAACAAACCCATCTCAAATCTCTGATTTTTAATGGATGTATACATTTTTAGCGAACATGATTTCCATTTTCATCTTTGGACTTACACGTAAGTTGTTCAGTGCATTAGCGAGGAACATTATTCACATAGATAAGACAGCAGTATTCGCCTTATTCCTCGAAGAAAAAGGAGGAAAATGGAGAATGAATGCAACATTGAATGGAGAATGTGATTGAATGCATATCCACATTTCAGTCAGTTGCAATGTCCTGGACCTTTTTCTTTAGGCGGTGGAACCCGTGAATGCCTTATGAACAATACAATAAATATTTGTGCGTGCTGAGCTCCCATAAATGACGGACACGAACGGTGATAACACCTATTTCGGTCGATATCGAAGGCTATTGACTATATTTGCACAATTCGCTTAGCTTTTCGATTTAGGTATTGCCCGCATACACAATGAAAGTATCCATATATACCATTCGATACCCCACCCGACTCCAGATGGAGCCTGCGATGGGTTTGGTGCTCTTCTTATTTCATCCCGGTCGAGTGAGTGGAATTCATTTGGAAGTTATAGGACTGTCAACTCACTAACCTTCTGCTTGTCCCGCCCAACTTAACCACCATTGTCCTCAGTCTAGAAACAAGAGGTGCTAAATCGCTGAGCTTTTCAGGTTTGCTTGGTCGCTCAGCTGCCAAAACCAATGATACGTGTTTGACAGCACTCTGAAAGGGTCCTGCGTGTGAGCCCCCTTGAGTTGCTCTGCTTAGCCATGGTTGCCTCTGGTTGCTGGTGCTCTACCCTTACAGATAGCTAGAGACAGGGACTCATAATTGTCAGTGAAGGATTAATGCCAGAAATGACAGATTTCCGTAATTGCACCCGCGATGGTTGACCGTTTAATTTTTTATTTAGATCTGAGGACGCACGTAGGTTTAGGGTGACCAAGACAAACGTTCAGGGCTACAGCCATCTGAAAGATATACATAGATTATCCTCTAACCATAGCGCTGCAGAACCTTTTACAGCAATGCTAATAGCAAAGTACGGCTGCTGCAAGAAATACCGCCTATGGGTAAAATACGAACGGATGTAGCAGAGTCATTCCGAGATGCTCAACGGTGCCATGATCAATCAAAATGCTGGGCTATCTTTCTCTCTTTGTTTTGATTGAACATGAGCTATTTTACGGCATAACTGGCGAAGTGGGGGCGACGAGGGGCCGGGAGTGGCCGCTGGACAGATTGAGAGAGGATGAGGGCGATGAAGATCCGGCGGACATTAAAAAAGAGCGGAATGTTACGCAGATTCGGGATGTAAGTTAAAACTAAAACATATACCGGAGTTATGTCTCATCTAAGTTGGGAGTACATGCTGCATATACCCGGTATGCAAAAATTGATGAAGTGATTCACGAAGACGCTTTGGAAATCAGAATTTACATAAAGAGACAGATCTTTGAGCGTATGATCCAATTTTGTGCAAGGCTGATTTACTACCTCCATTTTTTGACGTCTCACAACAAAATTGTCACGACTAGGTTGCTGAAATTTGGTGGCTTTTGCAATAAATTTGTCATATGCTGGCACAAACTTTCTCCGACGTCCACCCTGATTACGAATAACACAGGCCCTGATTTATGGGAAACATGACACTACTAATCTTGTTCTTTTCGAACGCATGTTTTGGTAGATTACTTCCCACATCTGAGCTTGGTGCTTGTTGGTGAAATTTCATTGAATATGTTATATATGCAAACATATATATATATATATATAAATATATATATATATATATATATATATATATATATATCTACATCTATATCTATATATGTAGAAATTATAAAAGTAAGTAAGCGCAAGGATGACCCGACGTTGGTTTTGGTCGAGATCAGTGCATATATACTCATATGATAGATGCAAAAGACGAATATCTCCATGCATCTTTTCAACGTGAAATGCACAAATGTTTTAGAGACGGATAAATCGGGCGACGGAAACATATCCGGTGAAAGGTATTTACGGGGGCGATGGCTCAAACTTAGCTATTGAAAATTTCAGATGAGTTGTTCACTGTGGATGGCATCCCAGTATGGTTCAGATTCCGCGCAGGTAGCTACATGTGGTCAGGGGCGGTGATAGATACATACATAAATGTTGGGTAAGTGCGGCACTTCCCGTCTGTGAGCATCCCAACAATATACCAGGTACTGATCAGGTGAATTGCCGTAGGCGGATACAACTATCACGCAATGTAAGAGGACAGGCAAACACAGCTTCTTGCATTATGAGCTTACAGTTCTTATGGTGACAGTATACAGTACCTTGACGCTATGCAAAGAGATATCGTTTATTTTTCAATGCAATCCATATCCTTTTCAAGTCAAGTTCAGTCAAGTCAAATCAAGGTCAAGTCGTTTGACACGCGTTAGGATGGCGGGTGAAATTGACCCGCTCAAAGATTTGTCCGGAATGGTGTCTGAACGGCGAGGTGTAGCTGCACCAAACTTTGTAGAGCTGTAGACAATTAAACAGCAGATCGTAAGGCATCAACAATGTAGATGTATCTTGCAAGGTCGCTGACCTATTGCAGGTCAAAATCAGGCCATGGTTTCAGCGAAGGCAATTTCTAGGGAATCGTTCAATTTGATCCAACAGCTGAGTGTTAGACGAAGCCATACATCTCTGAGGTACTTTCTTAGGCAACACAACATTTGAATGAACCAAATGGAATAGAGCTAAGGTCAGGTATGAAGGTCAGACCTAGGTAAAAACCAACCTGTTCTGTTACTCTAGGGCTTGCTGTATGGGATAGTTTCTGATGCTCATTTCGAGTTTATTAATAACAGAAACCCCATTACACACCTTCCATGGGCTTTTCAAGGTCAGAATAGGTCACTGGTCTAAAATAACCCATGCCAATATTTTGTTTTTAGGAGCACGCTGCCTGGCGTAATCTTTGTCGCTTATTCAAATACAAAACTTAAAGCAGTCTTGTATGATTTCGGTCATCATGACCTTGGGAGTGCGGAGACGTTCCCCACGCTTGACCAGTGCCAGCTATCGTGGGAGTACGGAGACGTTCCCACGCTTGACCAGTGCCGGCTACCGTAGGAGTGCGGAGACGTTCTCCACGCTTGACCAGTGCCGGCTACCGTAGGAGTGCGGAGACGTTCCCCCGCTTGACCAGTGCGGGCTACCGTAGGAGTACGGAGACGTTCTCCACGCTTGACCAGTGCGGGCTACCGTAGGAGTGCGGAGACGTTCTCCACGCTTGACCAGTGCGGGCTACCGTAGGAGTGCGGAGACGTTCTCCACGCTTGACCAGTGCGGGCTACCGTAGGAGTGCGGAGACGTTCCCCCGCTTGACCAGTGCCGGCTACCGTAGGAGTGCGGAGACGTTCCCCCGCTTGACCAGTGCAGGCTACCGTAGGAGTGCGGAGACGTTCTCCACGCTTGACCAGTGCGGGCTACCGTAGAAGTGCGGAGACGTTCTCTACGCTTGACCAGTGCGGGCTACCGTAGGAGTGCGGAGACGTTCCCCCGCTTGACCAGTGCCGGCTACCGTAGGAGTGCGGAGACGTTCCCCCGCTTGACCAGTGCCGGCTACCGTAGGAGTGCGGAGACGTTCCCCCGCTTGACCAGTGCCGGCTACCGTAGGAGTGTGGAGACGTTCCCCACGCTTCCTAAACTGAGTGCTGGCCTAGAACGGATGTCGGATTAGCGTGTGGTGAAATGCAATGCTGTATCCTTAGAACTGCTTGGGCTGTGTTTCGAGGTGGTGGGGCAAATATAATACGTATCTGAAACAGTTTATCTGTGTCTGACATTGTTCCTGCAGAATATGTTCTGCACGAACAAACTTGTTTCTATACAGGCACGCGTCATCGATTGCGTCTCCAACTCGGTTGAAAAGTCGAAATCTTTTAGTGCTAGGTGCGCGGACATATTGCTGGGCGTGACAGGGAATGCTATCAAAAAAGTCGGCATGTAGCGTTTTCGGTGCATTAAGAGGTCAAAAATGGAAAATCCCAAGATCAGTGGTGCCGTGTGGCTATTCACACAAATCGTTGTCAAGCGCATAGAGCCGGATTTCAGCGATGATATCGCAGTGTATGCCATGCTGGTGGCTTGCATGCATGGCTTGCATGCAGCACGCGTCGCAATTGCGGCAGTCGTTATCGGATGTGACATGCCATCCCAAATTACAAACATAAGCCTCTCACACATACAGAGCTCATCCTTGAAATTGGTTTGTGATGGAACTTCGTTTGTCATTGGTCTCGAATTCCCATTGATAACAAAGGTTCCTTTGTGATCAATGGGAGTTCCCAGAACTCAACGATTTAAATGTGCACTGACTGAAATGACTGGATGTTCGAGGAATTGGTGCCAATTGTTATTTCATGGAATTCACGAGTCAATGATTTAAAATTCATGGTATCTGTCCGCAATATTAGAATACTGCAAGTAACGTAGGCCAACATGAAACTTTATTAACTCAGAACTAGCAATGGTTTCGCGCTTCTCATGAAGGTCCAGTGGTTATGCCAGTCCGAGAATGACACCGATCTCCGGTTGAGGTCACCCCACGAGGCTGGACCGCAGTCCGTCGGAGCGGCGTGGTCAGATCGGTAGTCCTCCCCACGCCAGCCGGGGGAGGGGCCCTGTTGACGCAACTTCTCGTGAAAGGCTGAGCCACCAGACCGTGAAATCCCGGCCAACAAAGAGCTCCGGGCGACCCGTCGTCAAGAGCCAGTGTCGTCAGCTGACGGCCGATGGCGCCGGCTGACGACTGCCTTGGCGTCAAAGAGCCGGAGACGGCCGTCCAGTAGTCAGGGAACCCGACACGAGCCGCCAAAAAGGCAGAAAACCGGACACGGCCCCCCGGAAGTCCGGGAGTCAGAGAGTTCGACATAAACCGTCTGGGATAAGGGAACCAAGAGAACCGGGCACGGCCGTCCGGGAGTCAGAAAACCCGACACGGCTGCTCGAGAGTCAGAGAACCGGACACGGCTGCCCGAGAGTAAGAGAACCTGACACGGCCGACGGGGAGTCAGGGAAACGGACACGGCCACCTGGATTTCAGAGAATCGGACACGGCCACTCGAGAGTAAGAGAACCTGACACGACCGCCAGAAAGTAAGAGAACCGGACACGGCAGCCCGGAGTCAGAGAACCGGACACAGCCGCCCGGAAGTCAGAGAACCGGACACGGCCACTCGAGATTAAGAGAACCCGACACGGCCGCCAGAAAGTAAGAGAACCAGACACGACCGCCCGGGAGTCAGAGAACCGGACACGGCCGCTCTAGAGTAAGAGAGCCTGACAAGGCCGTCTTGAGCCTTACAACACTTGATATAACCACTTCAGAAGCCAGCTTACCGGCGTGAGCTTCCCGGGCACCACAAGGCTGTCAGATGACCGCCTCGGGCATCAGCGCACATCCCATGCATCAGCAAACTGGGTGCCGGAGGTCCATACATCGTAGTCTCGGCAGTAAGTGGACCTTAAATACAGTCAGCTCAAACACTGGAAATGCTGCATTCATCCAAAAGACAAATGAATGTCCAGATGGCTGTGACATTCAAACACGATGCACGGGATGCAGCGCAAATCCGGCGCCAGAAATAAGGCTGGCGCGTTGTCGCTGTCTAGTGTTAGACTAGCATTGATTTATTGAACAGGCCGACGGCCAGCCGCTTTAAACAAGCGGGGCTCATCACACCAGCAACAAAGCCTCACCAGCCGATCAACGGTTCAGCAGGCGCTGAGTCAGCAGACACTAATAGGCCGCACGAGGTTGTATGGTCGCATGGCTGCGGCTGCATGTAGCTCCACGAGTGGCCGTTTCGCAGATAAAGGACTATCGACCCTCTGGAGGTCTGCGGGGGCCGTCGGAGCCCTCCGGTGGACTGGCCGGCGTCTCTGGTGCTGACAGGCGCGGGCCGCGCCAGGCACGCACAGTGCGTAGACGGACAGACGCACGGGCAGGTCAGGGGTCTGTAGGAAAGACCGGTGGAGAGGCGGAATCAAGCCACAGACGAACGGACGACGAAACAGACAGAAGAGCGACACACAGAATGAACAAACGAAAGGACGAACCGGCGAGAAACGAGCAAACGGACAACCCTCTAAACAAAGGAAGGAAATACCCGAAGAATAACGCAACATCGAGCGAACAAAACAGCCACCGGACGTCAGCCGGCCGGCCGGGATGACAGACAGGGGACTGGGCTCGGCCTCTACTTACGGCCTCCACGCGCTCGGCGGTAGGGCTGACGTGCCGGCCTGGCTGGCCCGTCTCGCTCAGTTCATAGCTCGAGCGCGTCGAGGTGACGCGCTGCTTCCAGGCGCGTGCGCCCCGCACCAGCTTGAGCATGGCTGCTCCGCCGCCGCCACGGCCGCCCTGCTCCGTACTACTAGCGGCGGCCGACCGGCGCGCGGCCGCGCCAGCTCGCGCCGCGCGCGCGCCACTCTCGGCCGGCGGCCGGCGCGCCGGCCGAGCCCTCCAACCCGACCCTCTCGAGCCGAGCTCTCCGACTCGACCTCTCGAGCCGAGCTCTCCGACTCGACCTCTTGAGTCGAGCTCTCCGATCTAGCCAGCGGGCCGGCTCCGATGGAGCCGAGCCGAGCATCGATGACTGGTGCGGCCGGGACTCGGCGGCGACATCACGCCGGGAGTGAGAGCGGGGGGAAACGGTGGCAGCTGGGGCCGGTCCGCCGGCCCCCCGCCGCCGCCCTCGTTATCTGAGCACGCGGGTCGACTGCCAGCAGGCGCCCGGCCGGCGGCGCTACAGGTGCGGGCCCCATCTGGCCCAGAGTGGCGGAGGCCCGCCATGTTTACCGTCATAAAGGCTGCTCAGGCTGCTTATGCTGCTCGACATTAATGACCCCTGCAAGCTGCCCCATGGCGCTCGGGAGCTATCAAAGCAGATTGGCTATTTAAAGATGTTCCGAGCTCTCTTCCTAAAGTTAAGAAAATTTTACCAATGTAAATTTGTACAGTTTATGTTGTCTTGTCTTCTTTCAAAACGTAGAGCCGAAAAACTGTGATTTGGAGCCTTATTCTAGTGCCAAGAGACCTGTTCCCGTGTCAATTTGACGTTACTGTTGTGTGTTTTCCTCTTGAAAATAAAGCCGAAATGCTGAGTACCATGCATTCTTCAAACCGACTCTTCGTCGTAAATGTTAACACGACAAATTTGCCTTGCACTGGTGTCTTTTTATGCTAGGACATGCTTACAAGAATAAGCCGAAATCCCCGGCACAAGCAGTGCAACGCACCAATCAATGCAGTGCAGTGCGCAGTGTCCCCTCGTACACTGCGCACCGTCCGTTTTGTGGCTCGCGGTGGTTTAATCAGGGCCCGTAGCCCGCTGGGGCCGGCCCTTCACTGGAGATCAGCAGTGATGGTGTGGTCCGGGCACGCACCGCAGCGACGCGAGGACGCCCGCTGCTAACTGAGCCATTACCCGCTGCGCCGGCCTACACCCCTGGTCAACTGCTGATCGCCGGCCAGCAGATGGCGCTAGTGATGAGCCGCGTGGCCTGACGCAGGAAGCCAGCGCAGTCCGGTTACTTTGCATGCGCAGCAGATCCAAACACGGCTAGCAGGCACGGAAAAACGCCAATCAGTAAATCAGATTGGAACATCGTGGATAGTTAATTGTGGACGAGTAGCTCTATCTCAGTACCTTTCATGCGACTATGCATCAACGCATACAAGATTGTCATGGACGACGAACAACGCCTCCATACGAGCATCGAACTTTCCCCGGATGGCCCTTTGATGTGACATCACCCGCCAACAGGCAGCCAATCTCAGGCGGCTCCTGACGTCATCAGCCGGCTAGCGATCAATCACAGCCACCAGCTGCGGCTGCGTGGCGTGCCCGCCGGCCAGAGACGGTCGGCCTAACGGACCTCTCAGGGGAGGGGCGAGCTTGTCCCAGCGTGACGTCTCCGTCCGGTGCCCCTCCCTGCTCCTCCGCCACCCGCCGGGCATCAACAAGTGCCGCGAGTCGGCGATCAATACTGCAATGTAGCTGGCGGCGGCGGTGGCGGCGGCACCGCCGGCGGTGACGGGCGCCGCCGCCAGGTATAGACTGGCCCCGCTCTGGTGGGGCCTATCCAGGTGAAGGCAGGGTCAGCCGTGGTCGGATCCCTCCCAGGCTTATGCGATGCCAGCTGGCTGCTGCCGAGGCACAGGGAGGGCAAGTTAGTCACTGCTCATTTCCAGGCACCAGCGGAGCAGCTACACACTGTCTAGGTCCAGGCAGCGTTAGTTGGTACCGTTTGAGTAACTACTATCAGCAGCGGTTTGCTGCTATCCGACCGACAAGAGTCATTTTACGTTGTCCAGGTACAGCCAGACTCGGCTGGGACCCGTCTGAGTGCGGGCACGGTCAGTTAACCGCTGTTTAGCACCGATGGGACCAACTGGTGCCAACAGAACCAGTTGTCCGGCCGTCGAAGTACAGGCGGTGTCAGCTAGCTATTGTCTAACGTAGCGTCAGTCGACTGAGTTGACTTCCGTCCAGGTTAAAGCGGGCTCAGGGCTGTTTTCAAACCACGGAGGACAGGGCCATTTGGCTGCCTCTTCCAGGCGCTGGTGGCGCCAGCTCCGGCGGGGAGCCGGTGGCGGCGCGGCGCCCGCCGTCAGCCCCTCCGATTATATCGAGCGACCAGGGGCGCGCTGAGAGACGCGCCGAAACGGGCCCGTTCCCAGGCCACCGCTGCCCTGGTGTCGACCGTCGGCCGCTCTGCGCCGGGACTTCGGCCCCGAGAGACGTCACCCTCAGATGGCGCGGGTGAACCCTGGCTCTCACACGCCGTCATCAGACGACGAACCCTGGCTCTCGCACACCGTCATCAGACGACGAACCCTGGCTCTCACACGCCGTCATCAGACGGCGAACCCTGACTTTGACACGCCGTCATCAGACAGCGAACCCTGGCTCCCACACGCCGTCAACCAAACGGTGAACCCTGGCTCTCACACGCCGTCATCAGACAGCGAGTCCCTGACTCTTACACGCCCTCATCAGACGAAGGAACCCTGGCTCTCACACGCCGTCATCAGACGAGGAACCCTGGCTCTCGCACGCCGTCATCAGACAACGAACCCTGGCTCTCACACGCCGTCATCAGACGGCGAACCCTGACTTGACACGCCATCTTCAGACGACGAACCCGTGCTCTCACACGCCGTCATCAGACGACGAACCCTGGCTCTCGCACGCCGTCATCAGGCGACGAACCCTGGCTCTCACACGCCATCATCAGACGGCGAAGAACACTTGGCACTCACACGCCGTCATCAGACAGCGAACCCTGACTTTTACACGCCGTCATCAGACAGCGAACCCTGACTCTTACACGCCGTCATCAGACGACGAGCCCTGGCTCTCACACGCCATCATCAGACAGCGAACCCTGGCTCTCGCGTGCCGTCATCAGACAGCGAACCCTGACTTTGACACGCCATCATCAGACGGCGAACCCTGGCTCTCACACGCCGTCATCAGACGGCGAACTCTGACTTTGACACGCTGTCATCAGACAGCGAACCCAGGCTCTCACACGCCGTCATCAGACGGCGAACCCTGACTTTGACGCGCCGTCACCAAACGGCGCAGGTGAACCCTGGCTTTGGCACGCCATCATCAGGAGGCACACGTAAGCCCTGGCTTTGACGCGCTCTCATCAGAGGGTACACGTAGGCTTTTGGTATGACATGTCGCAGTTGGGCGACTCAGTTCGAGTTCTGGCTGCGATAGTCAGACACTCTTTAGAAGGTATCGTCAAAAGCCACGCGTGAGCCTCTGACTTTGACACGCAGTCATCGGACGGTGCTAGCGAACCTCTGGCTCTGACATGTCACTATCAGGAGATGAGGGAGAGGCATCCCGGCTTAAGGATGTGCCTCTGTTTATGCTTTTCCTCAGAAACGCTTATGGTCAGACACCCTTCAGCAGGAATAATCCCTGTCAAACAGAATGCCGAAATCAAAGTATGTTCGGCTACTGGCGGCATGCCAAACACCACGCCCCACATTTGGATGCGAATAAGCTGTTACTACAATACGCCCGCAAACATGGAAGCGGCACATGATAGCTTAAAATATACTGGCATGGCCTAATGCAAACCTTCAGGCAGCCTAGTCCCAGTGCGCAAACCATGCTAGCTTGCGCCAATAAAGCAAAAACGAATATAAAACGCAGCAATAAATGTCCTCAGAAACGTCCCATGTAGCAGTCAGCCACCACCAGTCAGCAACGCATATGGCGGAGGAAACTATTCACAGACAATGGAAACTCGCCGATGGATTATCAGGCTTAACCCAACAAAACCCATTTATACCCATGGCTTAGAAAATGATGGTTGCATCATGATACCACACACTTTCGATCCGAAACTTCTTCCGAATATTGCATGAATCACTTCCGGTTCAGAGTACTTGCAAAGTAGAAGCAGTTGCCTGTTCCTTGAAATTACCACCCAAGTACCACACGCCAGTCCCTGTTTGTCGGATAGTTTTTCGTCGGGCCTTTTTGTCAGATAGCACCGCGGACGGACTGACATATGATGCAGCTTTTCTCAACTGCCAAACCGCTGCGGACGGACTGACATACAGTGCAGTTCCTTCCACTGTCAGACAGAGCTGCGGACGGACTGACATGAAATGGAGTTCCTCTCCACTGTCAGACAGCGCTGCGGACGGACTGGCATACAATGCAGTTCCTCCTCCACGGTCAGACAGCAACGCGACAGACTGACATACAATGCAGTTCCTCTCCATTGTCAGACAGCACCGCGGACGGACTGACATGAAATGCAGTTTCTCTCCACTGTCAGGCAGCACCGCGGTTTTTGCCATGTTTACGCTTGACTTACTGGTAGGGTTGTTAGCCAATGGCTTGTGTTCTGTCTTCTTGATCAGTACTCTTGTTCAGCATGCATACTAACACACGAGACGCGGATAATAATCTGAATAATCACTCCATCTGTGAAACTCATACCTCGTTTCAAACATGTCTAAAACTGAAAAAACGGAGTTTGGCGGAGAAGGCAAGGAGTTCCGCACAACACGCCGACCCATTCTTTTTTTCTAGGTACATCAGAAAAGTCGCCAGATTCCATGGGTCTCGTATTGAGGAGGCGGGTGTCGGGGTGGTTGTCAAGCTTTCCCACTACACCCCAGGAAGCCACGTGGATGAATGGAGCATATTGAAGAGGAACATAAGAAGCAGTAGTGTACCAAATGATGCGGTGGACCTTGTACCCTACCCGTTCTCGGGATGGGGACCCTCCAGGTCTGAAGAACAGAGTTTTTCGGTGCACGGGACTCGGGGTGCGTCCGGTAGTGCGGAGTAGGATTCACCCGGGAGGGAAGTGAGTAGACCTTGGGCCCTATCCGCAAACCAGCTCAATTCACAGGTCGGAAGGTCTCACATGGGCACTTGTGCCTTTGGTCCAACACTGAAGGCATCATCTCGATGTCTCGAGGACCCGGTCTGTTACCGAAGTGGCAGACGCTGGTTCGAATCCCAGCAATTTCAAGGAGAGAACTCTGGCTGTAACGTGCACATGGTTGAGAGCGAAACGTCATCCAGCCTTTCTGAGCACTCTTCAACACCTAACGACCACCGCAGTTAGCTGGCTGAATCGTTGTCTGCATATTAACATGCCGGAGGAGGACTATAGCCATAACAATGATTATATCCGTGGTAATAATACCTCGTCTGAATCCTTCGGTAAAACTGCATGTATGTTGTTCCAATGGTCGTTAATTCGTGTTCAGACTGCAGCTTCAGCATATTATCATCCGCCAAGACTTACCCTCTGTCATGCATTGCAGAGCACGCACAGAAATGTGGGGTAAGATCAAGCAAGTGCTGACATGGGAAGACTTGTAACAGCATACACCGCAAAACAAAATTCATTCAAATATTTTCTGCGACCAAATTTCGAAAAATGAAGCGATTTGGCCGTGCATTTACCTGCCGTCATAGTATTGTCACAATCCTTGCTTTATGCCATTGTCGTAATACCTATCTTCCTGACAGGCTGAATACGTTTCTGTGACCAGGAGGACTCTACGTTATTCTATCACATAGTTGTCCAACATTGTAAGGCAGGCGTTGGAATATGACGCCCAGAATCGAGTCATGCTTTCCACGAAACATGTTTTTGCAATGCCACACTGGGTCACTAGAAGAAACGAAATGGTAGTCATGAAAGCCAATATTCATCTCCGTAGTCTGGATAAGTTACCAATGATATGCTTGTCCATGCTTATCTCGCTCATCATGTTCGCACAACTGTTGCATTCTAAAACTGTTCGCACATGCTAACCACGCCGGTGCTAACTCCTGTGATCTGAAGACCATGGGGAGGTAGGCGTTTTACGTTCCTGCAATAGTTTAGGCAGCAGTAAAAGCCTTATACGCCACAAAAAATCAGGCGATTGGAGACACAGATGCTTTGATATTTAGGAGAAATGCCTTTATCTAAACGAATAACAGAGATATGCTATTCTAATAGGAGAAGCCTGCTTCAGCTATTTGTTTTGATAAAGGCATGCTGCCGAAATATTAACGCATCTATACCTCCATTCTACTGGTTTTTATCCCAGGAATAAGGCTATTGCTACTGCGTTATCTATGCGCATAATGCTCCTCGCAAATACACTTAACAACTTGCGTAGTATTTATACTGGATGTACAATGTCAGCTACACCGGGTTTACGGCAGCTGCTTGTTCTGCACTTGCTTGATAGGCATTGATTTCCTTTATCCCACATACTCCTGGATAATAAAATCAAGCCTAATATCATCCAGAATGTAGGGGCGGCTGCGGAACAAGAAAATGCAGCCTCGACTCCAGCGCTGCCCATAACCCATCAATACATTTATGGGCTTTAAATAGCATGGCATCCACAACGGATAGGTAAGACAGCCGAGGCGTCTTCTCTTCCTTGTTTGGTTTTGGCAAGCGATCGCCAAAACAGAGAAGCACGCTTACAGTGATTTGGTAAAGCCTATCGACTCACGCCTTGTGATTATCTCGAAGTGTTAAAATGCATCCTGAGCGTCGGCCTGCGGGGGGGGGGGGGGGGCTCACACGCGGAGGACCGCCGGTTTAAACTAATGCGAAGCCCCGACAACCGCTTCAACGACCCGCTTAACGATTCAACAGCTCGGCGTCGGCCTAGCACCGGGGCGACCCGGGCCGCCCGTCGGCCGGCTCCTTTGTCTCGTGACCGGGTTGTGAACCGGGCCGCGACGACGGCGGCCGGCCGGAGCTCAGGGGCGGTCTCGTCCCCGACGGCCGGCCAGCCTCTGGTACCGGCCGCCGACCGCCGGCTGGAGGGCGCCCGCGATCAATAGAGTGAGGCGAGCGACACGTCCGCTCTGCGGAGCGACTTCACAAGGCACAGATCGGGCAGTGACCCCCAAGCTGAATGGCGTGAGACTTACACCCAATTGCAGGTTTTGATTGTTATCTCGATTAGTCATCCACCGTGCACACCACGCAATCGGTGTTCTTTCCGTTATCACCCTCAGGCCGAGCAAACACCTCTTGTCACCCGTCAGAGAAATTCAGTAAATGTGGCGTGACTTGCATGGGCCAGAGTCGCCGCCGTCAGCACAACTGCCGTCGGAAATCAATGATTAAGTCCCGGAATTACTTTCTGCATTTCTTGTGAGGAGCACGTCAGAACACCACACAGTTATTGACCGGCACAGCTCCCACCAGGGCGCAACTCCTTATACTTTTGGCCAGTTCCACAATCATTTTATATCTTAACTTTTGTTCTGCGGAGCTGTATGAAGGAAGGATTTCTAATATCCGAAAACGACTGGCGTCACTGCCCAGTGATTTTTGGAAGGTAGGCCCGCCTTCCGACGCCGCCGATTTACTGCCGCATCGACGCCGGAACCGGATTACGCCGCCTCCGACGCCGACCCGATTACGCCGCCTTCCGACGCCGGAACGATTTACGCAGCCTCACACGCCGGCCAGATTACGCCGCCTCCGACGCCCAGCCGATTACGCCGCCTCCCGACGCCGGCCGATTGCGCACGCCGCTGTCGTATGCCGACGTCCGTGCGTCAGAGTGGGAGCTGAACGGACTCAGTGGAGGCCGTCGGTGGATGGGACACCATTTGTTTCTAGTAGAGCCACCAGACGTATTAATCTCGACATGAATGAAGTCACGCGGGCTCAGCGACTTTGGCCACCTACAAACAAGGCGTTTTTTCCTTAAACTTTCCGAAATGAGGTGAAAACTTAAGAGCCTCGCGCGTCTATAAGTTCTCGGAAGCTCTCAGTGGCCAAGTACTCAAACTTTTTGCTTAGGCGTCTTCAAAGGACTTTAAAACAGAAGTAATTCGGTTGAAGTGAGCCCAACATTAAACAACATTAACGCTCGTCCTCAACGACATTACCTTCCTCAGTGATGCGGTCAATTTGAGTCCAGAAAAGATCTTACTAAGAAGTGTGTAGATATAAACACTGAACAAGGCGAACAACGCTTCTAAGAACCGGTACCGTGCTCATCGTTAGACATGTTTGGCCGGAACAATTAGACCGTTGTCAAGGTGGCTGCATAGTGAGTCCACAACGTTACAGCTGAGCATTCCCCGTTGACATTCCCCGTTGACTTTTTGCCAGTCGACAGGAAAAATCGGGCTGGCTTACCAGGCCATGAACTATTCCTCCCAGAACATGACACGTGACATTAGATCACCGCGTCGCGTCCAAAGATGTGTCTTGTAAGCATAAAACTCGGGCTTAAGGTTTTAAGGTCCCTTGTTTTCCTCATGGGCTCCGACAGAGGACAAGGTGAGAAGGACGGGGAACGGGTCGCCCAAACTTGTGACACTTTGTATCATGTATCATGAATTTGTCTGGAAATAAATTGTTAAAACAGTGCTGAATGGACCCACAACTTAAGACTCGTTTTGAAACTATCATTTTTCCTGACTCCCATCTGCAGCAGGCCTCTCGCACAGCACCCCAGGCAGAACGGCAGCCGCTGGTAGCTGATGTTTGCGGCTAGTGCGTTCTGCGCGCCATCTTTTCACAGAGGTTTGAACTATCGCTTCTAACTTTCAGCACTCGGCACTAGGAATCATGGGTGACGTTGAATTTGATAAGTCGATGTGAACCGACCCGAAAACAAACCCTGAACGCGAATATTGTCTGACTTGGAGGTGGATTTGACGGCGGAATCAACTGAAATTACACAACCCTGGTCCAACAGCTGGCGTGCAAATGAGACCAAGGCAGTTCAGGCATGATGCGAGGTCTTTCCACAGGCATGCACGCCCGGCAGTTGCCAGAGTGAGTACGACACATGCGCTGCCAGTCTACGTGTCTGGAAGGCCATTCTAGACATTGGCAGGCAGCTAAAAAGAGTCAGCTCAGTGGCCGGTGATCTGACGCAGCTGACTCGCTGAAGATCCCCGTATGCTGCGGCATGGAGTCACTCATGACAAGGGCGGGCCCTCAGCTCACCCTGCAAATGAAGCTCGTGCAGTCACTCTCTATGCATATGACAAGAGCTGGGAACAAAGCGTTGCGAAAGAGACCGCGATGTTCGAAACGCAGGATGCGGTCCAGGAACTTATGCCAATAAAGCTAGTCCACCGAAAACATCGACGCATCGACTTCAGACAGGTCCATACTGACCTAACGATACCGCCGACCTGTTGACGACGATATCGACTTTGAGGGTCAATGGAGGCTGTACGACGGATACCGACTTCCGTCAATGTAAACACCACAGCTAACAATGCAGGGATAGCCGGCGGCTGCAGATGAACAGCGCGGTCTACCACTGCGAGCAGCGGACAGACAATACGGACTGCGCCTCTGGTCTGCTCCCGCGGCCGCGGTCGCCGCCGCCGTCTGGTGTCTGGCGATGCAGGCTCGGCTGACAGCGCAGACTGCATTTACAGACCGGCGCTGGGTCGTGCGCAGCGGCTTGCGCCGCTGCAGGGCGGGCCGGGAGCCCGCGCGACCGCGGCCGGGGCGGTTCCCTGCCGGCGCCTCACAGTCGACTCCAATGCCCGATCAATGCCACCATGCACACAAGCGTCTGACTGAGTGGCCCGAGCTCGGGCTGCGCCGAGACCGGGCGCACGGCAGGCATCACCGTCTGCTACCATCACCAGCAGCGCGTAGGAGAGACTGCAGACTACCACGTGAACACGGGCGGTGGGCTTCACGCGTCCAGTGAGGGCAAACATTCAGATCTTGGGGACACGATGCCCCCTAACATCAGCTACCTAGCACGGTGCCGTTTGTTTCAAAGACGCAGATGTGATGCGCTGCGCAATGGCGAAGTGCGTGATGCTTGCTGAAGCATGGTTATGAGAATGATGAGCAAAATACCCTGTGAAATCAAGCCTGAAGTCCGGACGTCCACTGCTGTGCTGCAAACACGCTATCAATCTGGGCCGAAAATGACTGCCAGCCAATCAAACAAAGAGAAAAGCAAAGCAGGCTGACTGAGCGCCGATTTTTGCACTATTCTCACCTAGAAGTACAACGTCTCCGTCAAGCCCAGCCCCCGTTTCGTTGCGTTCACCCGGACCTTCTCGTGTGGCCTGATTAACAACAGCGTAACGCCAGGAGGCACCTTGCCTGGTGGTGTCGTAGTGCTTGCTTGTCCTCCTCTATGGACAAAACATCCGGCAAGAGACCGATGTCTTGGCGGGTAGTGTCCGCTTCTTGGATTGGTCATGGGCCAATCTAAGACAGTAGGTTATCGTAGCACCATGTAGAGTTGCACAATGGTGCTCGCTTAACGCAAAAGGAACGGAATTCGCCAACACCCAGCTCGACTGAGAATGTGAGAACGAAGAGGACTTGGCGTCACGCGTCGTATTTCCAGTGCTGCCGTGCTACACGCCCTGAAGGGCCATTACTCTGCCCAGCTCGGACACCACCGCTCGGCGCGGCGAGACGAGGCGTCCGTCGGTGGAGCTCTGCTCAGACGCCAGCCTGACGCTTGAGCACGCTGACATGGCTGGCGCGTGTGTGAACACGGCTGTCGCGGGTGAACGCGGCTGGCGCGTGTGAACGTGTGAACACGGCTGCCACGTGTGAGCGTGGGGTCGCGGATCTTGTGCATCACCGGGACTGCCTGAATGTGTACAGGACACTGCACGTCTCCGAATGTGTACAGGACACTGCACGTCTCCGAATGTGTACAGGACACTGCACGTCTCCGAATGTGTACAGGACACTGCACGTCTCCGAATGTGTACAGGACACTGCACGTCTCCGAATGTGTACAGGACACTGCACGTCTCCGAATGTGTACAGGACACTGCACGTCTCCGAATGTGTACAGGACACTGCACGTCTCCGAATGTGTACAGGACACTGCACGTCTCCGAATCTCTCAGTGCACCGCGTGATCTATTCGTAACGCGCGCCAAGTCTCGCCAACGCCAAACGCGGGCTGTTTCGGGCGGTGTCGGCTCGCTACGTCTGCCACGCGTCCGACTGAGCGCCACCCTACGGCACTTTCCGTACCGCGCCACCGCCGCGTGAAAACGGCTGCCTGTGGCGGCCGTCCGCGCCCCCCCCCCCGCGCCAGGCATTCTTGGCTGTTTTAAATCGCTGACTCATTGGCAGAAACTGTGTATCTATGCGTATGCGTGTATCTCTTTACTGTGTGTGGGTTCTCGTTTCTTGTACGACTAGGCACAGGACAACCACCAAGTGGTCGCGCCTTAAATAGAATAACGGCAACGGTAACTGGCTGGCACGTGTGGACAGGGCTGGCGCGGGTGAACGTGGCCGGCACATGTGAACACGGCTTGCGCATGTGAACACGGCTGGCGCGTGTGAACACAGCCGTCACGTGTAAGCATGGATGTGACGTGTGAAGATGAATGTGGCGAGTGAGCATGACTGGTGCGTGTAAACACGACTGTCACGGATGAACGTGGTGGGCGCGTGTAAACGTGGCTATCACGCGTGAACGTGGGTGGCGTGTGTGAACGTGTCTGGTACGTGTAAACACGGCTGGTACGTGTGAACACACCCGGCGCTTGTGAACGTGACTGGAACGTGGGAACACGGCTGGCGCATGTGAACACGGTTCGCGTGTGAACACGCTGCCACACGGTCGGCAGCAGGACAATAAAATAGGATGCACCACCACTCTCTGAGTCTCACTAGTGACGCAAAACCACCGTGTTTTGAGCCATATTGGTGATACCATCACCACCGTTTGGAGGACGACATGCCAGGAGACGCCTGAGAGGCGCCACGCCACGCGTGGCCGCCAGCATGGCGGCAGGTGATGACAGCCAGCGGGCCTGAAGGTGAACGATGATTACTGCGATCGGGTTCGGTAGCAAAGCGTTAGAAGCGAAATCACTGCGAAATCACCCCGAGTCCGGTGACTGTGCTGACAGGGAGCGATCGGCAGATACCGACCTTCTACGAAATCCTAAGACGTACAGTGTCAAGGGCGACAGTGGCATCGGCACCAGACTGCAAACCACATGAAAATAACAAATCAGACTGTAAAGCAATGGAGCCCTCCGAGTTCGTCGAGGTTCACATAGATTGCCAACGAATGCCGCATGCAAATATAGTGACAGTTAAGTGCAGCACGACTGACACAAAGCTACACGCTGTAAGATGTCCCCAACGCACCAGTACAACCGCAGCCTTGAGGCATCCTCTAGGAACCATTCGGAACATCGCCAGTTATCTGGATCGGACTGGTGCCCACTCGTACATTGCCTTCGAACAACGTTCTCTGGCCGCTTGCCCATGTGTCTGCACAGGAGCCTGGTATTGCGGGATTCTGAGCCTGGCGACTTACGCAGAAGCGCTGTTTACGATCTCCTGTCTTTAAAACAGTGTTGGATTTTGTGAAACATCTGAACACGCTCCGTATCTGGTGTAAGGCATTTAGACGTCACCAGCAAACGAAGGTCTCGCGGTTTTGTTTTGATTCAAAACAACGAGGACAGGGACCCGCGGCCTGCCCATCAGGCTCAAACGCAGCAACGCAGAACGTCGCGGCTTGGAGCGGACGCATCACTGGCTCATCTGCCCCAAGCCCAGGCGAACGGCACGTGCGTGGCATGCCACTGATGCCGGTGGGAAACAAATGGACCCCTGTTCGTGGTCGCTGGCGGCACCCACGCGCTTTCCGCCTGAAATGGCAGACCGCCGCACAGACCAATCTGACGCTCTCGTGGGCTCCAACGAAGAATGTGCCAGCAATCTAGTGACTGGCATGTTCCATTTGTTTCTCTCAATGGTTCGAAAGTGTTGTTTCTCTGCTTGATACCTTCTACATGGACCAATATAACGGCGGTGCCTTATGCGGCCCCATAGCTACGTGACAGCTAAGCTAAAAATCTGGCCTACGTGTTCGTCTGCTAAATATAATTTGGATATGATATTCCGTTGGGTATTCGCCCATAGTTTCGAAATAAAAACACTTTTAGCATTGGCCAGCGATTAAAACAGCGGTACGTACGATACGACACAGACAGACAAATCATCAACCGCGTGGCAAACTCCTTGCATTTACCACTGTCTCAAGTGTAAACTTTTGCATTAGCACTTGCAGGCGCCGGTAGTAATGTTAAGGGGCACACAGGGTTTCATGTTAACACCGCAGACTACCACGCCAGCTAATTCCTCCAAAAATGGAGGCGAGTTTGTTGGATGAATTGTTGTTTTAGACACGGATTTTTGGGCATTTTCAGACAATCTAAGTCAAGAACCAAGTTTTGTGAGTCCCCATAACGGCCAAACAGTGCATAAGTCTGATATTAATTCCGTTAAGCTATTGTTCGATACAACGTATTTTGCCATCGTGAGAAATTTACGTATTCCTTGCAGGCAAACCTGGACATGGCTTTGGTCCCGCCTGTGTGAGTGTTTGTTGGCTCGCTTTGCCCACTCCATGAGCACGTCCGGACTACCCCTTTTTAATTTAGTGGCCTAGCTCGACCCGGCGTGACCGCCAGTCTTCTGGAAACTAATAGCTTTGCAATTGCTGAATGCATGCTTACGAAGCTTTCAGTAGCAAGAAGCCCCATAATAATGAAACGCTGTGCTATGCAAATCATTTGGTATTTCCTTGCAAGCCGTTTGAACGTGCGGGGTTTCCTGCAGGGTTGGAAAAGCATCCCGGTTTAGTCTCCCATGTGATCACCATGGAAAAGGTAAATTCTCGCACTGCAAAACAAGATAAAAGAACTTGGGTCAAAACCCACATCTACATCTAAAGTCTACATCTCATCGGTACGTTGCCACATCAATACGAAACTAATGCATTCCGACGAAACAAAACACGGCTAATCTTGTCCGCAAAAGTGTGCGTTGCAAGGTTTGGTTGGTGTGGTGCAAGTGGCCACGCACATCCATGCGCAACCCATGCGCTCGCTCGCTATGGGCGTTATCAAGGATTGATGTCAACCAGAGAAAACGACGAAGTGAAACAAACTGCGCAGTGTACCTTGCAGTAAGGTGCCCGCACCTACCGGCTACATTTCCGATATACTGGCTACTTCGATATGGTGCGAAGTACTGACTAAAAATTTCCATACCGATAATACCTTGTCATTGATACACTTAATTCCCAATATCCAGATCAAAACCCGAGCCCAATGGAGCCCCCCCCCCCCCCACAAAAAGAACCCAAAGCCAGCTGCATGCCGTCAGCCATAACATGTATTACCCTCCTTGCCTGTCCGTTGCTTACTCCCGCGAAAACCCAATGCGTATAAAATAATCAGTTAGATTCATCTGTTCGTGTCAAATCATATTGCAAGAGTTCATTTTCACTAGTACCAAGTAGAAAGGCCACCTTGGTTATTCATCGTGTCAGAATCTTGTCAGAACATGTCCAGCTGGAAGGAAAGGTAACAGCTCTACGGCAGTGGCAGTTTGGCGGCGATCAGATAGGAAAACCTGAGGTTTCAGATATGATTTTGTGTAAGGTATGGGACACTGTGACCAGGGTACAAAAAGTATAATGCGTTCGTAATCTTCACTTACTGCGGTGGAAAAGCAACTTTTGGAATGAGCTTCCCAATTTTTCGGAGAAACACCGTGACATTGTTTCGGTCAACTCCGCTCTTTTAATAGCATTTAGTCACGCCCAATCTGGCCAATACCGGTGATCATCCGGTATTATTGCCCAGCGCGTCCGATGGTCTGATGGCAGGGCCGCTAGTGCCCTCCCCCTTTCCCCACTGCCTCCGGGCGCGCACCTGCAGCGCCGGCGAGCCCGCCGACAATGCTGAGGGCGGCCAAGACGTCCTGAGCACGCCAGCAGCGAGCAGAGACGCTGCCAAATGGCAACAGTGCTCGTGCAAAGGTCACGTTCGGTGCCGGAGTGGCCGCCGCCCCCGGCGCGGCATCTGGGAGTTGACGGAGCGAGGCGCGCGACGACCGGAACGGCTCGCCGGCATTCTCGGAGGGCTGCAAGGCTACAGCTTTCGTCAGCGGCCCCAGAAGTCTGCAGCTCCCGACGGCCCCACAGGTCTGCAGCTCCTGCCGTCGGCAGACCCACAGGTCTGCAGCTCCCACCGGCGGTCCCACAGGTCTGCAGCTCCTGCCGTCGGCAGACCCACAGGTCTGCAGCTCCCACCGGCGGTCCCACAGGTCTGCAGCTCCCACCGGCGGTCCCACAGGTCTGCAGCTCCTGCCGTCGGCAGACCCACAGGTCTGCAGCTCCCACCGGCGGTCCCACAGGTCTGCAGCTCCCACCCGGCGGTCCCACAGGTCTGCAGCTCCTGCCGTCGGCAGACCCACAGGTCTGCAGCTCCCACCGGCGGTCCCACAGGTCTGCAAGCTCCTGCCGTCGGCAGACCCACAGGTCTGCAGCTCCCACCGGCGGTCCCACAGGTCTGCAGCTCCTGCCGTCGGCAGACCCACAGGTCTGCAGCTCCCACCGGCGGTCCCACAGGTCTGCAGCTCCTGCCGTCGGCAGACCCACAGGTCTGCAGCTCCCACCGGCGGTCCCACAGGTCTGCAGCTCCCGCCGTCGGCAGACCCACAGGTCCGCAGCTCCCACCGGCGGTCCCACAGGTCTGCAGCTCCTGCCGTCGGCAGACCCACAGGTCTGCAGCTCCCACCGGCGGTCCCACAGGTCTGCAGCTCCCGCCGTCGGCAGACCCACAGGTCTGCAGCTCGGCAGCACGCGGGGCAGGCCGCCCCTAGTCTCACGCGTTGCTATGTGCTGATGACGGGGGGCGGAGGCAAGAGGGGTGCTCATGACAATCTTGAGCTCCTCCATCCAGGCACGGGTGCTCATGAACTTATCAAAAGCATGCAGGAACTCCGTATTCAACTGAAAACAGTAAAAACAGGACGCAACGCGTGTAGAAGGGTACATCCGTACTTTGGCGCGCAATGCTTCAGTTCTCGACTGACAGGCAAAGTTTAGCTGTGAAAAGATTTCCACCAGCAACTGGAGCCTCTCATTCACCTGAAATGAACGCTGAGTTGCTATCACGCGAGCCAGCCAGACGGTGGCTGTTAGGAAATAACACGGCTCGTTAGGGATGGTCGGAATGTACAGTAAATGTTAAGCACGATGGGTACTTGGTGATTTTAAATATATGTTTCGCATGCAAATGCATCGGATGTCTTGTGTTAGCTTACTAAATTGCGCTGCACTAATTTCTAACGTTTTGGGGAACTCCATAGCCAATGCATGCGATTATCGCGACCCGTTGGTATAGAATTAGCCGTCTTTTACTCGGATTTCCCGGAAGACCGACTAAGCCTTCGAACTCCTATCGGATGGGAGACCCTTTACGACAAAAGAAAGGCTAGTTTTAACCTGGCGTTAAAGCAAAACATCATCAGAGCAGCTACAAATTATGATAAGACAGGAAAATTCAAGCTCCTTTCTCGCCGCATACCTTGCTGTCTGAAGCCTCCAACCAGGGCTTAACCAGGGTTTAACCAGCGGCTCAGGACGGAAAGGCACGGGAAACGTGTGGTGCTGAAACCCTCCAGTGAAAGGTTACGCTCTACTACAGTCCCGGACACGCCACTATATATCAGATATGGCTGGCCATGGCTGGTGTCTGCTTCCGATGCGCTATAAAAAAGAATGTAGAAATTAAGCGCAATTCACAGACGAGATTGAGGTATGGACACCGTTCAGACCAGTACCAATGGAAAGCGATCGAGATGTTACAACTGTTCAGACTTAAACACTCAGCTGTTATTCGACGAAATATGTCGTTATGCAGCCCGAGGAAAGACGATGACAGTTTAACATCGTCAGGACGGGCGATCGAAGCGCGACGATAGAAGCCATTTCTATAGAACATCACGGAAAGGCAGGAGGGGACTCAAGTTTAGTTGCACTGTTTGCAACAGCACAGCATTGTTTTTGAAATGAATGACGCATTCTCGAAATCGAGCTAAAGGATACGCAGAATGGCGATCAAAAAAGCAAGGTAGCTGCCGTAAGACAATTGGCTGGAGCAGGTAAGAAATAGACAAAAACGTCAGGAATGAGACAACGTTTGGATGAGCTGAGTCTGAAATGCTTCTTTGGAAACCCCGAGTGCTTCATTTTCGAATCCATTTCGCCGCACATTCCAATCATTTCCAGCGAGCCACGGCACGCACAGCCCAGCAAAAGTGACAATGCAGGGGTCGGGTGTCGGTCAGGTCGGGACCGTTCTGTCCCGGCAAGCAGGCACCTTTTCCTCGGCCCTGCGCGGCATTTGGTAATACGCCGCCGGACCGGGTCAGACCAGGCCCCACCGCGGCTCGTTTGCCGCGGCTGGGGCGCGGCCTGACTGCGACCATTGCTCACTGTCTCCGAGCCCGCTGTCCGGCTCGCTCCGTCGGCGGACGCTGCGCCCGTCTCCGCCACGGTCGCAGGGTTGGTGCCCCACCCTTCTGACATGAGTGTGCGCATATGCGACTGAACGGAGTGATTGCATGCTTTCCTAAAAAAATAGTACATAATATCGATATGGTCCCTGGTATATAAGCCGACAGACGCTGGGAATGCTGCCACATGCCGTTGTCCCATTGGTTCTTGAAATACGCGGATATTGCGTTTCCAGACACACTGATGTCGAAAAAGATGAATGGATGTGCGTCAGTGAGTAACTGCCAACTGGCCGACGGTCCCCGCTTTTTCCGTTTTGCCGCCTCGGTTACCACGGGCTGCGGTCTTTGCGCTAACTAGTTCGGTGGGGGTGACGACTGACGGATCAGACATAGCGTGGCTGAGATCAGCAGTGGAAGCGGCCGGCGCCGGCACCAGTAACCAGGGCATCCCTCCCCCTCTCCCCATCCCCTCCCCCTCCACCCAGACGTCTGTTAGGCGCGCCGTCGTGCCATCAGCGTCCCAGTCCCGTGTCTATCGGGCGGAGCGGCGCATCCGCCGACGGGCGAAGGTCACGTCTCTGTCCTCGAGGGTCCGCACGCACGTGTTTTTGAAAGGCGTTTTCTTTGTGGGAATCCACCTGGCGCGCGTTGAAAAGCAAGGTGCTCGCTCTAAAACGTGGGCAACACCACAGACCGAAAACAAAATATATCGACCAGTAGCAACGGCTGATCTTCAAGGCGCGATTATAGTGACAATTACCAGTCGAATATCGCTAAGGCATTTGATTTCAGTGCCACGGCACCGCCAGAACAATTCTAGCATGAACAGCACGAAACTAACTGGTACCTATCAACCGAGGCAATAATGACCGTTGTTGTTAATAAAAGGACTACTCGGAGGCAGCAGAAATGCTGTAAAAGTATGTATTGTAAACGCGAATCGGACCGGATCGATCAGATTGAACTAGCTGGGATCGAACCAGATCAAACCGGCACATCGGTCCCGTTTGATCTGTTACGGCAGCTCGGCTCGGCTCGGCTCGGCTCGGCCAACACCAGTACGGGCGACATGACACAGTAGCGGCCCCTGACCCCCACCCAGGCGCGCGGCCGATGGACGCCCCCCACGGGCGCGCTGGCCGGCGGACGGCCCCCCCCCCCCCCCCGGTGCGCGGCCGGCGGACGCCCCTCCCCCCTCCCCGGGCGCGCGGGCGGCGGGAGGCGGGCGGCGGGCGGCGCTCTGGCCTGCCATCCCGGCCCTAATTGGGCACCGCCGAGACAATGCGGGTGGCCGCCGCCGCTGCGTCACCCCTCACGGCGCTGCCCGCCTCTGATTTGTGCAGACAACATGCCAGGGGCTCCCGATGCTGGCTGGGGACGGGCCGCCAGTCTGGCCACGACTGATCGGCTCCGCAGTCACAGGCGAGGACGATGCGCCCCGCGAGCCGTCCTCTCCAGGGCGGCGGCACGCACTCGTTGCGTCCGCTATGTGTCAGTCCTGGGACGGGTACAAATCCCGAAGTGGACACCAACGTGTTTCGAGAGGACCGCGACGCCGGTGGTACCGGGCCAAGAATGCGCGCTATGCACTGAGCAAACTACCGCCAGCTTGAAAACGATAGCGTGGGGTGGGAGGAGCATGTATGCTTTCATTACTGAACAGTAGTTCTCAGATTTTTCACAGTGCCCTGAAGCACGGCACAAGCTTGCTCGCAAGCGCATTACATGCCTGCACGAACTTTTCATGGGGGTACGTGTCACCTACGTGAGTTACTCCTTCCTTCCATGCACAAGCCCATGGCCATAGAACAAGTAGTCCTCACAAGCCCGCTATTTTGGACCATGTTCTCGCGTACCTGCGGGCTGCTTTTGAGTGGCCTGGGTACGTTCCAAGACACCACAGCCTGAACGCCACTCCGGTGCCCGCGGCCGCAGACGCCGTGTGTGTATCTTGGACTCTTCGCCCATGAATACCATGCAGCGGATTCCAAAACAATACGGCAACCGTTTGTAGGCGGCCAAAAAGGAGCCCCCTAAAGACCCTGGTCTGCGTCCGGTCTGACCACCGTAGCAGCTTAACATGACTTAACGTGACTTATCAGGGCGGTTCGTGCCGGCGGATCCCGAAGGAAACGAAGAACGAAGTGTCTAGCACGCGCCGTCATCAATCGATACCGGCCTGCTTTAACGCCTTCGGATCGGAGGCGTACGCCCCGCTGCGCACTTGGCGTCCATCAGCCCCGAACGGTGGCGGCTGTGCAGCCGGCCGACGGCGCGAGCGGCCGCCGCAGGTGACTGAGCAGGGCGGGTGTGACCGGCCAGCGGCGGGGCTCGAGGCGCAAGGTCGCCGCCGTCCCACACCTGATCCGGATCGATCGGCGCGCCCCGACTCCGCGCCGTGGGGGGAGGGGGGGGGGGGCGACAGTCCGGGCCGCGCCCGGACCCCGTCCACCTGGCATCGATTGCGTGCCGCCGGCCAGTGAACGTCGAACGACGAGGAGGGGTTCGGCCACGGGCCGCCGAGACTCGCGGCCAGAGCAGACCGTGGGTCGCGGCTCCCGGTCACCGTGGGTCACCGACCGCCGACCCCCGGCCACCGCAGGCCGCCGGCTCACGTCACCCTCGGCAGCAGGGAGAGAGTGTGGCTGTGGCTGGCAGTCTACCGTGGTCATCAGAGGTCATCAACGGTTAACTCCTACGCTGCCTGGCTGCCTGGCAATCCACCCTCTGAAAAAGGTGGGCCGGCGGCAGAAGGACTGATAAAAGGGCATAATTTGGGCGACCTTTCTAACGATACCGTTTGCTATGCGAGGCATTGTCGACAAAAATCATTTGCGTGGTATCGATCAAAATACAAGGCAATCAACAGCTTCCATCCGTTGTTAGTGGTGTGGTTGGTAGTCTTAACGGGGCTAATTTTGATGTTGTGTAATCTAGCCGTCGAGTCGGTGGAGTCTTCCTATGCTCATGGTTACTCGGGCTGATGGCTGATATAGACACATGAGCACATGAGGAAACAAATTTCACGGAGCAGCACGAATGAAAACAAATGCACCCTTATTTGTAACCATTATATGACAGAATGGCATGTCACAACAATACAACATAACAAGAGGCCATTTTTAAATAAAAGCGGCATCAACGGATAGGGTTTTTAAAATTTCCTCCTCCGAGCTTTGTAAAGCTCAGAGTAAAAACATTCTCCTCCACGAAAATCCTCCACTGTCGGGAGCAATTTTCCTCCATCGAGTTTTGTAACCAAATTGTGCAGTGAGAAGCGCAATGATAAATGCGCAGTTATCGTAGAACATGGGACGGTAGAAAATTATATCTCACCGTCGCGTTTTCTTTTCTTTTTAGCAGGACGGACGTACTTTTGTCAGAATACGCCCTTATTAGGCTACAATGGCTTTAAAAAACATTTTCGGGGTGCATGCATCTAACTGCTCAACTTGTATCGCTTTGTTCCCACCTGGTCGATGGTGAAGTCAACATTAGGCTATAGGAGCTATTCATCAGGACTGACAGTGATCATCATGCTTCGGGATGCCATTTATAGTGTTTTGGTTCTATCCCATGCGTATAGGACGCAGAAGCATGGCGTCAAGGAAATTCGCTGAAAACATCGTCCAGGATTCAGCAACATGCGACAGTTTAAAGGCAAGCCTCAAACAGTAAATATCTGCGCTATTATTGGATGTATCACAGCTTTACCAACATGCCAACATCTTGCTGCTTGTAGCACGCTAAGGCAAAGGGGAGGGGGGCAGCACTGGAGCTTTTGTCTAGACGCCAGATGGAGGGGGGCAGTTGTTAAAAGTTGCCATTACTTGTGAAGCACAATCAATAATAATATTAAAACTGGTTTCCGAAAGCTAAAAGCTAAGATTCCCCATTTCACTTTTTAATTGCCAGGCAACTCGATGCAGGGAGGGCCTTGTCTGTCGTTCCTTAATTATCATGCTGGTAATAATCGGCCTGCAATATAACAGAATATACTGGGTCATGAAAAGCATCGAGGAATCACTGAAGCGTAAAGGTATCTTCCGTCCTGAACTGCACCAGGGCCACTCATAAACTGGCATGTTATGCTTCACGAAAACTTATGTCCCACATTGCAAGCCAATCAAAATACATGCACGAGAACAAGACCTAGAATGTCATGACAAACGCAACTTACACATACAATGCTGCTCATGCTTGCGATACAACATTTTATATCAGTGAATATGCCTATGCCGTGAAATGTTCACTCGACAAGTCTTGGGGCCTATTGAGCGGGCATTATTATCAGCAGAGGAACTCACAATACTTACATGTTACTCTGCGGATAAGGTTTGTGTAATACATGTATGTTTGAAGTGCGTGACAAGGGAGGAAGCCATCAAAGCGCAGTTTTGGTACATTAGCTGGATTTAAACATTTTACCGCTAAGAGCGAAGTAGACTTTTTAAAACACAGTTGTCGCAGTTTGCAAGCGTAATGAATTGCAAAGTTTGTCAGATACAAGCATTAGCCCGGTTAAGTTGATTAAATCTGCCCCACGAACAGAAGACATGGGCCTAACTCGGGGCATAGTCATGATTGCCGAGTTGCGACAGCCATAGTGCTTGAACTCCTCTGAAGTGAGTTCACTTGGACGTAGAATGAATACGTCATAATCAAGTCAAATCCCTAAACCGTGTATTAGGTGGCGTATACACGCACCACACCTGTAGGCCATCTCTCGACAAGAAATAGTAAAGTAGGCGACATCGGCCCAAGTCGGCTAATCTTGAACTCTAGAACGTTCAAAAGCAGCAGGAGCAGGAGCGGTGCGATTCGCCTGTCCCGACGTTCGATACTCGGCCGCCAGGTTTGTGTACTACCTCGGCCTACAGGTCAAACCCCGTCTCGGCTGCTTTACTCCGGTCTAGCTCCAGCTCCAGGTCTATCCTCCAGCTCGGGCGTGGGATCTATCTCCCAGCTCGGTCGTCTCCGGGTTTATCCGCAGCTTGGCCGCGGAGTCTATCCCCAGCTCGAACGCGGGGTCTATCCCCCAGCTCAGCCGCCTCCGGGTTTATTCCCAGCTCGGCCGCGGAGTCTATCCCCCAGCTCGGCCGTCTCCCGGTTTATCCCAGCTCGAACGCGGAGTCTATCCCCCAGCTCGGCCGTCTCCGGGTTTGTCCCCAGCTCAAACGCGGAGTCTATCCCCCAGCTCGGCCGCGGGATCTGTCCCGAGCTCAAACGCGGGGGTCTATCCCCAGCTCGGCCGCACGCATTCTACACATTAATGCAGAGACACGGGCGCTGGCGGAGGCGTTGGCGCCCGAGCGCCATACATCAGGACTGACCGGCCGGCTGCCATACATCAGACTGGCCGGCCGGCTGCTATACATCAGACTGACCGGCCGGGCGTCATACATCAGACTGACCGGCCGGCTGCCATACATCAGACTGACCGGCCTGGGCGTCATACATCAGACTGACCGGCCGGGCGCCATACATCAGACTGACCGGCCGGGCGTCATACATCAGACTGACCGGCCGGCTGCCATACATCAGACTGACCGGCCGGGCGTCATACATCAGATTGACCGGCCGGGCGCCATGCATCAGACTGACCGGCCGGCTGCCGATGTACGGCACACTTCTAAGCTTGGCCGCCGCCGGGATCCGTCTCACTCGGAAGCGGCGTGCTATCGATCTCGCTCTCCAGGCACGCCCGGACGCAACTCGGCCGACAACACGGTCCGAGATAGCGGGAGCTGATCGGCTACGGCGCGACCCCAGACAGACCCGGCTCGGGCGCGCCGATCGGCCACGGCACGAGCCCAGACGGACCCGGCTCGGGCGCGTCGATCGGCCACGGCACGAGCTCAGACGGACTCGGTTCGGCGCGCCGATCGGCCACGGCACGAGCCCAGACGGACTCGGTTCGGCGCGCCGATCGGCCACAGCACGAGCCCAGACGGACCCGGCTCGGGCGCGTCGATCGGCCACGGCACGAGCCCAGACGGACCCGGCTCGGGCGCGCCGATCGGCCACGGCACGAGCTCAGACGGACTCGGCTCGGCGCGCTGATCGGCCAAGACACGAGACCAGACGGACCCGGCTCGGGCGTGCCGATCGGCCAAGACACGAGCCCAGACGGACTCGGCTCGGCGCGCCGATCGGCCACGGCACGAGCCCAGACGGACCCGGCTCGGGCGCGCCGATCGGCCAAGACACGAGACCAGACGGACCCGGCTCGGGCGCGCCGATCGGCCACGGCACGAGACCAGACGGACCCGGCTCGGGCGCGCCGATCGGCCACGGCACGAGCCCAGACGGACCCGGCTCGGCCGCCACATCCCCGGAAGCGGGGTACCGCGACAGATTGGCGGCCGCCGCCTGCTGCAGCGGCGCCACGGCCCATCGGTCCTAGCCCGGCGCCGAGAGCGTTCGTGACGTGCCGTCTGGTGCCAGCCGGCGACGGAGAAAACCCTCCCCGCAATTGAACACTGCTCAGAGCCCACGCTCTCCTAACACCGCTGGTCGACCGGGCCCGCCGTGGACACTGTCGGCTGTCGGCGCCGCTACGGCGCGGTCGAATGGCTGCTCAGCGCCGTGTGTATGTCGGCCCAGAGGCGGGACGCTCCGCACGCGCCGGGTACCGCCCGCCGCTACATCGGCGCAGGCCGTGACCAAACTGGCGGCCCGTCTCGGCGTTTCCGTCATGTCAGCGCGCTGGGCGGGGCCGTCGGCGGGCTGGGAGCGTCGAGTAGGGCCGCCGGCGGGCTGGCAGCGTCGAGTAGGGCCGCCGGGCGGGCTGGCAGCGTCGGATAGGGCCGTCGGCGGGCTGGGAGCGTTAGCTGAGGCCTCCGGGCGGGCTGGGAGCTTCGGGTAGGGCCGCCTGGACGAGCTGGGAGCGTCGGATAGAGCCGCCGGGCGGGCTGGCAGCGTCGAGTAGGGCCGCCGGGAGGGCTGGCAGCGTCGGATAGGGCCGTCGGCGGGCTGGGAGCGTTAGCTGGGGCCGCCGGGCGGGCTGGGAGCTTCAGGTAGGGCCGCCGGGCGGGCTGGGAGCATTAGGTGGGGCCACCGGGCGGGCTGGAAGCGTCGGGTAGGGCCGTCGGTGGGCTGGGAGCGTCGGGTAGGGCCGCCGGGCGGGCTGGGAGCGTTAGGTGGGGCCGCCGGGCGGGCTGGGAGCGTCGGGCGGGGTCGGGATGGGTTTGGCTTGGCTAGACAGAGTCGGGTGAGGCCGGGCTGGGTGGAGCTGGTTTGAGCCAGGCCGGTCTGGTCCGGGCAGGGCCCGTCGGGAGCTGGTGGGACTGGGTCGGGTGAGGTCGGGCTGGGTGGAGCTGGTTTGAGTCAGGCCGGTCTGGTCCGGGCAGAGCCCGTCGAGAGCTGGTGGGACTGGGTCGGGTGAGGTCGGGCTGGGTGGAGCTGGTTTGAGTCAGGCCGGACAGGTCCGGGCAGGGCCCGTGGGGAGCTGGTCGGGCTGGGTCGGGTCGAGTCGGAGACTGATGGGGCTGGGTCGGGTGAGGTGGGGTCGGGTAGGCCGGAGACCGCTGCCGGTCCGTCATGGCGTCGCCAACCAGACGTCGGGCCTCCGGTGCCGCCGGCGGGCGCCGAGCTTTCGTGGGGACAGGCGGGACAGAACTGGGTCAAGCGCGCATCGATATTACTAGTCTTATGGTCCTCATATTTGAAAAGGCATACTTTTTGGTCACACAAAATGTTCCTGTCTTGCAAAAGGCCATCATAATCTAATCATGTTTGCTTTCGCCGAGCGCGTGGCATAGGCACACATAGCTTCAATCACATTCTGTATGCAGCGGACTATTTCCGTTGACTTGGTCACTGTGACAATGTCAGTTCGCTGCGGGAGCTGAATACTCTAATACTCTAATACGGTCCAATAATTCTCAGTCAGCTTTAAATCGGCGGCGCTGCCTTTGGCACGATCGGGCCCTGAGGTGAAGAAGACGCGTGTCAGAACCCGCCCCCCTCCCCCCCCCCCTCCTCGGCAGCGGCGGCGGGCGGCTCTCGTTTTTCCTGCCCCGGGCGTGGAGGGTGCCATCGGAGCCCGATTGGTCGCATTGGAGAGCCATTTCTGCCGATGGAGCTGCTAAATTGGGCAGCCTCTCGCAGCACAGTCGCTTCCGTGAAAATCAACCGGCGCCATATCGAACATCACTTACAAATAGCATTGGGCGCTGCCGCGGGAGCCAACAGCCACGCGGCCCCCGGCGGTAAAGGAAGAACACCTGTCTGCATCACTTCACAGAGCGGCGCCTATGCCGTGATGGGCTCTGAGAGCGGTATCTCTGCCCTAGACGCCCTAGACCAAGCTCCAAAAACTGAGCGGCACTTTTACCGTAAATCAGCTCTCATATTCACACCTTTCCCATGACCCAGCTCCGGGTACGGTACCTCTGCTGTGACCCAGCTCCGGGGCTCGCACCTCCGCTGTGACCCAGCTCCGGGGGTCGCACCTCCGCCGTGACCCAGCTCCGGCAGCGGTACCTCCACCGTGACCCAGTTCCGGCAGCGGCACCTCTGCCGTGGCCCAGCTCCGGGTACGGTACCTCTGCTGTGACCCAGCTCCGGGTACGGTACCTCTGCTGTGACCCAGCTCCGGGGGCCGCACCTCCGCCGTGACCCAGTTCCGGCAGCGGTACCTCCGCTGTGACCTAGTTCCGGCAGCGGCACCTCTGCCGTGACCCAGCTCCGGGTAAAACACCTCTGCTGTGACTCAGCTATGGGTAAGATACCTCTGCTGTGACCCAGCTCCGCGGGCCGCACCTCCGCCGTGATAC
Source organism: Pollicipes pollicipes (assembly GCF_011947565.3). NCBI lineage: Eukaryota > Metazoa > Arthropoda > Thecostraca > Pollicipedomorpha > Pollicipedidae > Pollicipes > Pollicipes pollicipes. The sequence continues at coordinate 1,236,578 of NW_023597034.1, forward strand.
AGCTCCGGCAGCAGCACCTCTGCTGCGACCCAGCCCCGGGAGCAGCCCGCTACTGACGTACGGACGGATGACCCACCGGCCGTGTGCGCCGCATCACGGCACCGCGCCAGAATTAGCCGCCGTCGCGCTATATTAATGAATTCACACCGCTGGCCAGGCGGCCGAGCACGCCGCCAACACAAACAGCGGCCAATGGGACTCGCGCGGCGATAGGATGGCGCAGCGGCGCCGTTAAACGGTTACGGGGCACGTCCGCCGCCGCAATGGCTCGGACACGGCGCCGGGAGGCGCTGCGGAGACACTGGGCCACGCGCCAAGACGGGGTGGTGAGCCGGAGGGCCGGGGAGGCCAGCACGCGCCGCGTCACCGAAAATACACCGCCGCGTGAGACAGGGCGCGCGGTCCGAGAGCACACACCATGTCCCCGGCCGCCCGTGTCGGACACTCGCCGCGGCTCTGACCGCCTCCGGCGCTCTCCGTGTTTCGGCCTGCCGGCGCACGGTGCTCTCCGTGCCCGCGGCCGCCTGCGTCGAACACCCCCCGTGTCCCGGCGCCAGAATGGTGCGGCCGGCGGCAGGCGCGGAAGGAGACGTTTGTCTTCGTCGTCAGGAAATTGCCGTCGCCGGGCGGTCCGGTCCACCGAGAGACGAGAGCTCAGCCCGGAATGGGAACAGTTCGGCGGTGCGGCCCACTGGTGACGACAGCAGCGAGCCCCGGGCTGACATGGGAACGGATCGGCCGCCGCTGCCGTCGGAGGGTGCACCGATACAATAGACGCTATTAATATTCGCCTCATCGACCGGCCCGGTTTCTCCATCGGTTCGTGACTGGCAATCGAGGCCGGATGTCCCAGCCGAAGGGTCTATCAAAAGGCACAGGAGTGATCGATGGATTGGCTTAAGCGATGAACTACAGTCAAACATATCTGTATAATCTAGTTCGATAACCCAACTCCCAACTGGTCTGCTCCTGCTACTTGGCTTTGGGACCGAACTTGGCTGAGTAAAACTTAGCAAACTTACGGACTGGGCGGTGCTGTGTAACATTGTCTGTCAGTCTTATCTTATTTATTTTCCGAACAAGGGAGAACCTTTTCATTTAGTTTTATTTTAATTACTTTCCGAATAAGAAGGAAAGTGGCTGAAATGGCATCTTGCACGAGTCCGCGCAATGACCTGACCACATCGTTGTCGTTTGGAGTCAGCCCCAGCTGCGATCTGCTGGGATCTGGCTGACGCCCGTCGTCGCTTCACGAGGTGGCGAGCTGCTGCGGTGATCCCAGGTGTCAGCGGCTGTCATGCCCTCCGCGTGTCACGCACCAGCTGACAGGAGGCGGCGTGTCTCACCCTCCAAGGCTTCGCAAAACGTCACGGGCTCGGACAGGACCTGGGCGAGTGGCAACAGGCGCGCTGCGTGTGTGTGTGTGTGTGTGTGTGTGTGTGTGTGTGTGTTTGTGTGTGTGTGTGTGTGTGTGTGTGTGTGTGTGTGTGGTGTGTGTGTGTGTGTGTGTGTGTGTGTGTGGTGCGTGTGTTGTGTGTGTGTGTGTGTGTGTGTGTTGGGTGTGTGTGTTGTGGTGTGGTGTGTGTGTGTGTGTGTGTGTGTGTGTGTGTCTGTGTGTGTGTGTGTGTGGTGTGTGTGTGTGTGTGTGTGTGTGTGTGTGTGTGTGTGTGTGTGTGTGTGTGTGTGTGTGTTTGCCTGGCGTCACGGACCGTCACGGTCGTCACGTCACAGAGAGTTACGGGTCGCTGCTCAGACGGCGACTTCCAGGTCGGCGCGGAGGCCCGAGTTCGATGCCAGGTCAAAGCCAGATCAGGTGGGCGCTAAATACTCACAGCACCGTCAAAAATGCGCGCTGGCTTGCGCCGTACATCCCCTTAAACATCACTAAGAAGAAGCCATTGAGTGTAGATTCAGAGGCAACGCCTGCGGCTGAATGGAGCGGCCCACCGCAGGCTAGTGACGCGTCGACCGGCCGTTGCAGGGAAGCACTGCTACTACGAAATCCTATCGAGTGCTCTGGCCTCTGCTGACAAGTCATCCGACTCTGTCAATGTCAGTCGGTGAACTGACCGTGACCGTGTATGAGAAGCCCAGCACAGTGCAGCTCTGGCATTGACACACGGGTGGTGGGCGTGGTAACGTATGTAAATGGCGGCATCAGAAGCAAAGCTGGTTAAAAGGAACGTGGAACTATCGGGCTGCGCCACGACTCTGACACGTGCTTACCCGAGGGAGGGGTGAGCCCCTGCCCGGAGAGGAGAGCGCCTTTTCGTCTTGCCGGCTGCGCGCCACCCTGGGGAGCCCGAGGTCGCGCCAGCGGACCCACTTTATTCGACGTCGCCAACACTGAGAAGCAAACGACGGGCTTGGTAAAAGCCCGGCGACTCAATACCGGCCGACGGCGGCGCGATAAATAATGAGCCGGCCCTGAACCGTCGGAGCCCCCCCCCCCCCCCTTCCCTTCCCGCGGCGCTGGACCGGGGGACGTCGGCACCGACCGGCCGCACGCCCGGCGCCCGCCATCGCCAGCTCGCCCGCGGCTATTGGCCGGACGACCATATCAGACAACACTCAGAATACCTGGAATGCCTGTCGTAATTTTTAACCGCGCGCCACGCTCAATACGACACAAGCCGGCAGCGCAACGGATGGCGCTTTCGAAACAGCCCCGCAGGCAGCGACAGACCTGCCACCCTCGAACGCCCTCTGAGCAGCTGCAACGAGCGGCAGCGCGGGCGGCCCGCGGCCTCTGTTCAGCGGGCGGGAACTAAGTGCACAGCCATGCCTGGTGAATCTCAGTGTAAGACTAAGAGTCTCTCAACTTGGGGATGGCATAGCGTTATGTCCAGCGAACCCTGTGATTCTGTCGTCGTCACTGGCTGCAATCAGCACGGCCGAGTCGTCAAGATGTCCGATGCCATGAAAACTGGAGTGACTTACCATGCAGCTGTATTCGACCTCATAACATCCAGGTCATTGCCATGCCAACACATTGAAAATGCAAAGAAAGGCATTCGAGTTCTGCGCATCTAAAATAAACTTGTTTGACCTTTTAATATCATCGGTTACAATGTTTGCAATCGTAGTTGTCCGCAACCAAAATTTAGTCATGAATGTAACTTCGTGACTTTTCCAGTAACTCAAGAAAACTCCAACACATTTTCCGCGTAAAACGTCTCCAAAAGTCCTAAATGTCACGCTGACTGGAGTCCGTGTCGCCATCTCAAATTCACTCCACCTCAGCGTGAGCTCCCGGGTAGAGCTGGGATGCTAGCGCTTTGTAAGAGTGCAGCTCGAGGAATCCAATGTGGCGATGACAGGCTCCACCGACATCCACCGGAGGTGAGACCGCAGGCGAGGAGAGGTCCCACCGACATCCACCGGAGGTGAGGCCGCAGATGAGGAGAGGTCCCACCGACATCCACCGGGGGTGAGGCCGCAGACGAGGAGAGGTCCCACCGACATCCACCGGGGGTGAGGCCGCAAGCGAGGAGAGGTCCCACCGACATCCACCGGGGGTGAGGCCGCAGGTGAGGAGAGGTCCCACCGACATCCACCGGAGGCGAGACCGCAGACGAGGAGAGGTCCCACCGACATCCACCGGGGGTGAGGCCGCAGGTGAGGAGAGGTCCCACCGACATCCACCGGGGTGAGGCTGCAAACGAGGAGAGGTCCCACCGAGGTCCATCGGAGGCGAGACCGCAAACGGTGCGGCAGCCGGAGCGTGTGGCCTTGGCCTGACATATGCATTCGAGATGTAGCTACCAAACTCGGTGCACTTAGCAGGTGATCAAGCATGGTACAGTGGTCGCCAAGCCCAAGAGGTCAGGGAGTTCCAATCTCAGTTTTTGCCGGTTTACAGCCTGCTGGTGATAGCGCCACAGAGAGACTGCAAAAAGTGATTGAAGCGATTTAAACCACGAAATGAAATATAACGAGCGCCCCGACTCGCGCTCGCGTGCGTTGGGTCAAAACGGGGCAAGACTGCGCGAGGCAGCATACACGCCTGGCACCCATCGTCGGTATGGCATACCAGCGCTGGGGTGGCGTTGACAACGGGCCCGCTCTACGCGGCAGCCAGCCATTGGCATGTATCTGTTTGCGTTTGGCGTGACTGAAGATAGCTGGGACAAATGGGATGCCTCTCAGGCCACACCACAAGATGGAGGTGCGCCCGGCTCTGACGGCCGGCTTCGGCCGCAGTCGCGGCAGCCAAGACCGGCTCGTCGTCGAGAGCTGCGCACATTCCAAAACTGCGCGCGTATTCGGACCTGAGCCACCATCAGTTTCTGGCCAATAAGCGGGTAGCGTTTTCGATAGTTTACTAGCAATCGCCGAATGAGCGTGCCCCCATTTTCCGGATCGAAGGACTTCCAGGTGTCCCCTGGCCCCGAAGGGGGACTCAGCCTCATGTAAAAATGCAGTTGCTATTGGCATACAACAGCGGCATCAAGCAGTCCTCCTCAACTGCATCACGTGGGTTTCATTAAGCGCCGGAGCAGATGAGTTTGCAGACGTAAATCCAGTCCGTTGGGGTAATTTAATTACTCCAAATCTCCTTTTTCAACAAGTAATTATACGTGCTTTAACGGCAAAGAAAATTGCACGCAAAATTGCATGACCATGGAACACCGTACAACATACCTACTAATAGCTCTGCATCAGAAGTTGCGATTGATGGCGCATTAAGTTTGGTCATTGAGGGTCATTCTAACGTGCTTCGCAGATTCGACCCCCGTACAAGCAGCAACAGTGCTTCGACGATCAAATAACCCGCCCTGGGAAGCTTCTTTCAAACAGCATGACAAGTCGTATGCGTCTGCAGTCAGGACCTTCGGGTTCGGGTAGATTACAATGACCGTTTCCACGCGGAAAATAACTGTAAAATATACAAATCGCTCAACGGACGAGATTTTGCTAACTATTTTGAGATATCAGTGATGGGTTGCATGCGTATGCGAATATCATGTTAGCGCCTGTTTTAAGATGGAAGGATACAAATACCAGACTGAGTTTATTCAGCTCCGCGGTAAGGCTACAATATCGCGCGAAGGACGTTCCATCGGTGCGAGGGTTCTGCTGGCTTCTCCCCCAGAACACAGTGCAGTGGTGCGTATGAAGCGCAAAGCGGTCGATGGCCGGCCCTGTGTCCATCGCCCAAACAGTTCTCGTAGCTGATGGGTGCACAAAATGCCTTGGCACCATTCTTCACGCGCGATGCCGCCTGATCCATCATGCTGAATTGGCGCGGTGTGAAATGTAAAAAACACCCCACGGAAAGCAGCAAAGAAATCGAACGAAGACGCGCGACGCAATGCACTGTTCAGCCTTGACAGTTTGGATCAATTAAAAAATCATCACCTGTCCCTGCGCTCTCGCTTCTCCGCGATGGCGAAATAAGTCGTTTTTCCCTATGCGTTTCGAGAATTGCGTTGAGTGAAGCACCAAACAATGCCAAGATGAGTCGTACAACGTGCAAACAATGCCAAGATGACCCGTACAAACGTGCAAATGCACTACACAGCTCATATCCACTGGAGATATCGAGCAGTACGTGAAGTGACTCAAGAGTTCCATGGGAACTCGCACACGAGTGAAACCGCACGCCGTAACTAGCCATGGTAGCTGCCAGTCCTCATCTCGTTGAGATTGAGGCGACTGCGTCCAGAAATAATGAAACATGTTCAACTCTCCCCAACAGGGCTGGCTGACTGCATCCAAGTTTGAACAGCCTTAGGAATGTATCTACAGCAATGCAACGTTGCCAATGTTGCTTTTCATCAATATTATACCTTTTGCGCTTGGGAAAAGGCTTGAAAGAACTGCGGCAGATCAATTTACCTACGTCTGTGAAACGAGCCACAGTGCGTCGACCCATTACATATCAATGCTCAGCAACTTTGGCAACACGTGCAACGGTCAAAGCCTGTCGCGAGGTAGCCTTCCCGTCAGTAGGGCACCAGACTGCCGTGCCGGCGGGGAACGTCACCGTGGCCCCCTGTTAGACCTTCTGCAGCGGCGCTGCCCTGGCCGGTCGGAGCGGCGGCGCTAACTCCCGGTCAGCCTGCCCTTCAGCGGCGCAAGACCTGCGGCGGTGCCGCACTGGCCGGTCGGAGCGGCGGCGCTAACTCCCAGTCAGCCTACCCTCTCAGCGGCGCCGCCCCGGCCGGTCGGACGGCGGCGCTAACTCCCGGTCAGCCTGCCCCTCAGTGGCGCAATGTGTCGAGAATGCGCCGCCACGCCAGCCAGACGGCAGGCGGCCGTGCCACACGGACGCTCCATACGAGCTGGGCGCTGGAGCGCAGCTAACTCAGCGACGCCGCTTCACAGAGCGGCGGCGCACCGAGCTGGTCGGACGGCGGAGGTGGTACCCCGAACAGACCACACAGCACGAGATGACACCCAGGAGTGATCGCAGCGACGGGTGGTGTCGCAGGACGGGTCGCTGTCAGGGGCGGCACCCGACAGGACCGATCGCTGCCAAATGCGGCGGCGCGCGACTGATCGCTCTCAGAGAAGGTGCCGCATGGAGCAGGACGGGGCTCACACAGGCCGCCGCCCACAACGGCTGCACATCAGAAGGCGGCACTGCAGGAGTCGTGACGCCTCTCACACATGATGCGGCTGGCCGGCGGTGTGAACTGGGACCGCCCCGAACAGGAACCGCTCCAGACAGGCTCCCTCCCGCCGCCCCAACCTCGGCTCGGGCAGGGCTCCGGC
>NW_023597034.1:1244297-1286037 GCF_011947565.3 Pollicipes pollicipes
ATCAGAATTTACAAAGAGACAGATCTTTGAGCGTATGATCCAATTTTGTGCAAGGCTGATTTACTACCTCCATTTTTTGACGTCTCACAACAAAATTGTCACGACTAGGTTGCTGAAATTTGGTGGCTTTTGCAATAAATTTGTCATATGCTGGCACAAACTTTCTCCGACGTCCACCCTGATTACGAATAACACAGGCCCTGATTTATGGGAAACATGACACTACTAATCTTGTTCTTTTCGAACGCATGTTTTGGTAGATTACTTCCCACATCTGAGCTTGGTGCTTGTTGGTGAAATTTCATTGAATATGTTATATATGCAAACATATATATATATATATATATATATATATATATATCTACATCTATATCTATATATGTAGAAATTATAAAAGTAAGTAAGCGCAAGGATGACCCGACGTTGGTTTTGGTCGAGATCAGTGCATATATACTCATATGATAGATGCAAAAGACGAATATCTCCATGCATCTTTTCAACGTGAAATGCACAAATGTTTTAGAGACGGATAAATCGGGCGACGGAAACATATCCGGTGAAAGGTATTTACGGGGGCGATGGCTCAAACTTAGCTATTGAAAATTTCAGATGAGTTGTTCACTGTGGATGGCATCCCAGTATGGTTCAGATTCCGCGCAGGTAGCTACATGTGGTCAGGGGCGGTGATAGATACATACATAAATGTTGGGTAAGTGCGGCACTTCCCGTCTGTGAGCATCCCAACAATATACCAGGTACTGATCAGGTGAATTGCCGTAGGCGGATACAACTATCACGCAATGTAAGAGGACAGGCAAACACAGCTTCTTGCATTATGAGCTTACAGTTCTTATGGTGACAGTATACAGTACCTTGACGCTATGCAAAGAGATATCGTTTATTTTTCAATGCAATCCATATCCTTGTCAAGTCAAGTTCAGTCAAGTCAAATCAAGGTCAAGTCGTTTGACACGCGTTAGGATGGCGGGTGAAATTGACCCGCTCAAAGATTTGTCCGGAATGGTGTCTGAACGGCGAGGTGTAGCTGCACCAAACTTTGTAGAGCTGTAGACAATTAAACAGCAGATCGTAAGGCATCAACAATGTAGATGTATCTTGCAAGGTCGCTGACCTATTGCAGGTCAAAATCAGGCCATGGTTTCAGTGAAGGCAATTTCTAGGGAATCGTTCAATTTGATCCAACAGCTGAGTGTTAGACGAAGCCATACATCTCTGAGGAACTTTCTTAGGCAACACAACATTTGAATGAACCAAATGGAATAGAGCTAAGGTCAGGTATGAAGGTCAGACCTAGGTAAAAACCAACCTGTTTTGTTACTCTAGGGCTTGCTGTATGGGATAGTTTCTGATGCTCATTTCGAGTTTATTAATAACAGAAACTCCATTACACACCTTCCATGGGCTTTTCAAGGTCAGAATAGGTCACTGGTCTAAAATAACCCATGCCAATATTTTGTTTTTAGGAGCACGCTGCCTGGCGTAATCTTTGTCGCTTATTCAAATACAAAACTTAAAGCAGTCTTGTATGATTTCGGTCATCATGACCTTGGGAGTGCGGAGACGTTCCCCACGCTTGACCAGTGCCAGCTATCGTGGGAGTACGGAGACGTTCCCACGCTTGACCAGTGCCGGCTACCGTAGGAGTGCGGAGACGTTCTCCACGCTTGACCAGTGCCGGCTACCGTAGGAGTGCGGAGACGTTCCCCCGCTTGACCAGTGCGGGCTACCGTAGGAGTACGGAGACGTTCTCCACGCTTGACCAGTGCGGGCTACCGTAGGAGTGCGGAGACGTTCTCCACGCTTGACCAGTGCGGGCTACCGTAGGAGTGCGGAGACGTTCTCCACGCTTGACCAGTGCCGGCTACCGTAGGAGTGCGGAGACGTTCTCCACGCTTGACCAGTGCGGGCTACCGTAGGAGTGCGGAGACGTTCTCCACGCTTGACCAGTGCGGGCTACCGCAGGGGTGCGGAGACGTTCCCCACGTTTGACCAGTGCCGGCTATCGTGGGAGTGCGGAGACGTTCCCCCGCTTGACCAGCGCGGGCTATCGTAGGAGTGCGGAGACGTTCCCCACGCTTGACCAGTGCCGGCTACCGTAGGAGTACGGAGACGTTCCCCACGCTTGACCAGTGCGGGCTACCGTAGGAGTGCGGAGACGTTCCCCCGCTTGACCAGTGCGGGCTACCGTAGGAGTGCGGAGACGTTCCTCCGCTTGACCAGTGCCGGCTATCGTGAGAGTGCGGAGACGTTCTCCATGCTTGACCAGTGCGGGCTACCGTAGGAGTGCGGAGACGTTCTCCACGCTTGACCAGTGCCGGCTACCGTAGGAGTGCGGAGACGTTCCCCCGCTTGACCAGTGCCGGCTACCGTAGGAGTGCGGAGACGTTCCCCCGCTTGACCAGTGCGCGGCTACCGTAGGAGTGCGGAGACGTTCTCACGCTTGACCAGTGGGCTACCGTAAGTGCGGAGACGTTCGCTTGACCAGTGCGGCTACCGTAGGAGTGCGGAGACGTTCCCCCGCTTGACCAGTGCCGGCTACCGTAGGAGTGCGGAGACGTTCCCCCGCTTGACCAGTGCCGGCTACCGTAGGAGTGTGGAGACGTTCCCCACGCTTCCTAAACTGAGTGCTGGCCTAGAACGGATGTCGGATTAGCGTGTGGTGAAATGCAATGCTGTATCCTTAGAACTGCTTGGGCTGTGTTTCGAGGTGGTGGGGCAAATATAATACGTATCTGAAACAGTTTATCTGTGTCTGACATTGTTCCTGCAGAATATGTTCTGCACGAACAAACTTGTTTCTATACAGGCACGCGTCATCGATTGCGTCTCCAACTCGGTTGAAAAGTCGAAATCTTTTAGTGCTAGGTGCGCGGACATATTGCTGGGCGTGACAGGGAATGCTATCAAAAAAGTCGGCATGTAGCGTTTTCGGTGCATTAAGAGGTCAAAAATGGAAAATCCCAAGATCAGTGGTGCCGTGTGGCTATTCACACAAATCGTTGTCAAGCGCATAGAGCCGGATTTCAGCGATGATATCGCAGTGTATGCCATGCTGGTGGCTTGCATGCATGGCTTGCATGCAGCACGCGTCGCAATTGCGGCAGTCGTTATCGGATGTGACATGCCATCCCAAATTACAAACATAAGCCTCTCACACACACAGAGCTCATCCTTGAAATTGGTCTGTGATGGAACTTCGTTTGTCATTGGTCTCGAATTCCCATTGATAACAAAGGTTCCTTTGTGATCAATGGGAGTTCCCAGAACTCAACGATTTAAATGTGCACTGACTGAAATGACTGGATGTTCGAGGAATTGGTGCCAATTGTTATTTCATGGAATTCACGAGTCAATGATTTAAAATTCATGGTATCTGTCCGCAATATTAGAATACTGCAAGTAACGTAGGCCAACATGAAACTTTATTAACTCAGAACTAGCAATGGTTTCGCGCTTCTCATGAAGGTCCAGTGGTTATGCCAGTCCGAGAATGACACCGATCTCCGGTTGAGGTCACCCCACGAGGCTGGACCGCAGTCCGTCGGAGCGGCGTGGTCAGATCGGTAGTCCTCCCCACGCCAGCCGGGGGAGGGGCCCTGTTGACGCAACTTCTCGTGAAAGGCTGAGCCACCAGACCGTGAAATCCCGGCCAACAAAGAGCTCCGGGCGGCCCGTCGTCAAGAGCCAGTGTCGCCAGCTGACGGCCGATGGCGCCGGCTGACGACTGCCTTGGCGTCAAAGAGCCGGAGACGGCCGTCCAGTAGTCAGGGAACCCGACACGACCGCCAAAAAGTCAGAAAACCGGACACGGCCCCCCGGAAGTCCGGGAGTCAGAGAGTTCGACACAAACCGTCTGGGATAAGGGAACCAAGAGAACCGGGCACGGCCGTCCGGGAGTCAGAAAACCCGACACGGCTGCTCGAGAGTCAGAGAACCGGACACGGCTGCCCGAGAGTAAGAGAACCTGACACGGCCGACGGGGAGTCAGGGAAACGGACACGGCCACCTGGATTTCAGAGAATCGGACACGGCCACTCGAGAGTAAGAGAACCTGACACGACCGCCAGAAAGTAAGAGAACCGGACACGGCAGCCCGGAGTCAGAGAACCGGACACAGCCGCCCGGAAGTCAGAGAACCGGACACGGCCACTCGAGATTAAGAGAACCCGACACGGCCGCCAGAAAGTAAGAGAACCAGACACGACCGCCCGGGAGTCAGAGAACCGGACACGGCCGCTCTAGAGTAAGAGAGCCTGACAAGGCCGTCTTGAGCCTTACGACACTTGATACAACCACTTCAGAAGCCAGCTTACCGGCGTGAACTTCCCGGGCACCACAAGGCTGTCAGATGACCGCCTCGGGCATCAGCGCACATCCCATGCATCAGCAAACTGGGTGCCGGAGGTCCATACATCGTAGTCTCGGCAGTAAGTGGACCTTAAATACAGTCAGCTCAAACACTGGAAATGCTGCATTCATCCAAAAGACAAATGAATGTCCAGATGGCTGTGACATTCAAACACGATGCACGGGATGCAGCGCAAATCCGGCGCCAGAAATAAGGCTGGCGCGTTGTCGCTGTCTAGTGTTAGACTAGCATTGATTTATTGAACAGGCCGACGGCCAGCCGCTTTAAACAAGCGGGGCTCATCACACCAGCAACAAAGCCTCACCAGCCGATCAACGGTTCAGCAGGCGCTGAGTCAGCAGACACTAATAGGCCGCACGAGGTTGTATGGTCGCATGGCTGCGGCTGCATGTAGCTCCACGAGTGGCCGTTTCGCAGATAAAGGACTATCGACCCTCTGGAGGTCTGCGGGGCCGTCGGAGCCCTCCGGTGGACTGGCCGGCGTCTCTGGTGCTGACAGGCGCGGGCCGCGCCAGGCACGCACAGTGCGTAGACGGACAGACGCACGGGCAGGTCAGGGGTCTGTAGGAAAGACCGGTGGAGAGGCGGAATCAAGCCACAGACGAACGGACGACGGAACAGACAGAAGAGCGACACACAGAATGAACAAACGAAAGGACGAACCGGCGAGAAACGAGCAAACGGACAACCCTCTAAACAAAGGAAGGAAATACCCGAAGAATAACGCAACATCGAGCGAACAAAACAGCCACCGGACGTCAGCCGGCCGGCCGGGATGACAGACAGGGGACCGGGCTCGGCCTCTACTTACGGCCTCCACGCGCTCGGCGGTAGGGCTGACGTGCCGGCCCGGCTGGCCCGTCTCGCTCAGTTCATAGCTCGAGCGCGTCGAGGTGACGCGCTGCTTCCAGGCGCGTGCGCCCCGCACCAGCTTGAGCATGGCTGCTCCGCCGCCGCCACGGCCGCCCTGCTCCGTACTACTAGCGGCGGCCGGCCGGCGCGCGGCCGCGCCAGCTCGCGCCGCGCGCGCGCCACTCTCGGCCGGCGGCCGGCGCGCCGGCCAAGCCGTCCAACCCGACCTCTCGAGCCGAGCTCTCCGACTCGACCTCTCGAGCCGAGCTCTCCGACTCGACCTCTCGAGCCGGGCTTCCCGACTCGACCTCTTGAGTCGAGCTCTCCGATCTAGCCAGCGGGCCGGCTCCGATGGAGCCGAGCCGAGCATCGATGACTGGTGCGGCCGGACCCGGCGGCGACATCACGCCGGGAGCGAGAGCGGGGGGAAACGGTGGCAGCTGGGGCCGGTCCGCCGGCCCCCCGCCGCCGCCCTCGTTATCTGAGCACGCGGGTCGACTGCCAGCAGGCGCCCGGCCGGCGGCGCTACAGGTGCGGGCCCCATCTGGCCCAGAGTGGCGGGGGCCCGCCATGTTTACCGTCATAAAGGCTGCTCAGGCTGCTTATGCTGCTCGACATTAATGACCCCTGCAAGCTGCCCCATGGCGCTCGGGAGCTATCAAAGCAGATTGGCTATTTAAAGATGTTCCGAGCTCTCTTCCTAAAGTTAAGAAAATTTTACCAATGTAAATTTGTACAGTTTATGTTGTCTTGTCTTCTTTCAAAACGTAGAGCCGAAAAACTGTGATTTGGAGCCTTATTCTAGTGCCAAGAGACCTGTTCCCGTGTCAATTTGACGTTACTGTTGTGTGTTTTCCTCTTGAAAATAAAGCCGAAATGCTGAGTACCATGCATTCTTCAAACCGACTCTTCGTCGTAAATGTTAACACGACAAATTTGCCTTGCACTGGTGTCTTTTTATGCTAGGACATGCTTACAAGAATAAGCCGAAATCCCCGCACAAGCAGTGCAACGCACCAATCAATGCAGTGCAGTGCGCAGTGTCCCCTCGTACACTGCGCCCGTCCGTTTTGTGGCTCGCGGTGGTTTAATCAGGGCCCGTAGCCCGCTGGGGCCGGCCCTTCACTGGAGATCAGCAGTGATGGTGTGGTCCGGGCACGCACCGCAGCGACGCGAGGACGCCCGCTGTAACTGAGCCATTACCCGCTGCGCCGGCCTACACCCCTGGTCAACTGCTGATCGCCGGCCAGCAGATGGCGCTAGTGATGAGCCGCGTGGCCTGACGCAGGAAGCCAGCGCAGTCCGGTTACTTTGCATGCGCAGCAGATCCAAACACGGCTAGCAGGCACGGAAAAAAAACGCCAATCAGTAAATCAGATTGGAACATCGTGGATAGTTAATTGTGGACGAGTAGCTCTATCTCAGTACCTTCATGCGACTATGCATCAACGCATACAAGATTGTCATGGACGACGAACAACGCCTCCATACGAGCATCGAACTTTCCCCGGATGGCCCTTTGATGTGACATCACCCGCCAACAGGCAGCCAATCTCAGGCGCTCCTGACGTCATCAGCCGGCTAGACGATCAATCACAGCCACCAGCTGCGGCTGCGTGGCGTGCCCGCCGGCCAGAGACGGTCGGCCTAACGGACCTCTCAGGGGAGGGGCGAAGCTTGTCCCAGCGTGACGTCTCCGTCCGGTTGCCCTCCCTGCTCCTCCGCCACCCGCCGGGCATCACCAAGTGCCGCGAGTCGGCGATCAATACTCTGCAATGTAGCTGGCGGCGGCGGTGGCGGCGGCATCGCCGGCGGTGACGGGCGCCGCCGCCAGGTATAGACTGGCCCCGCTCTGGTGGGGCCTATCCAGGTGAAGGCAGGGTCAGGCCGTGGTCGGATCCCTCCCAGGCTATGCGATGCCAGCTGGCTGCTGCCGAGGCACAGGGAGGGCAAGTTAGTCACTGCTCATTTCCCAGGGCACCAGCGGAGCAGCTACACCACTGTCTAGGTCCAGGCAGCGTTAGTTGGTACCGTTTGAGTAACTACTATCAGCAGCGGTTTGCTGCTATCCGACCGACAAGAGTCATTTTACGTTGTCCAGGTACAGCCAGACTCGGCTGGGACCCGTCTGAGTGCGGGCACGGTCAGTTAACCGCTGTTTAGCACCGATGGGACCAACTGGTGCCAACAGAACCGTTGTCGGCCGTCGAAGTACAGGCGGTGTCAGCTAGCTATTGTCTAACGTAGCGTCAGTCGACTGAGTTGACTTCCGTCCAGGTTTAAAGCGGGCTCAGGGCTGTTTTCAAACCACGGAGGACAGGGCCATTTGGCTGCCTTTCCAGGCCGCTGGTGGCGCCAGCTCCGGCGGGGAGCCGGTTGGCGGCCGCGGCGCCCCGCGTCAGCCCCCTCCGATTATATCGAGCGACCAGGGGCGCGCTGAGAGACGCGCCGAAACGGGCCCGTTCCCAGGCCACCGCTGCCCTGGTGTCGACCGTCGGCCGCTCTGCGCCGGGACTTCGGCCCCGAGAGACGTCACCCTCAGATGGCGCGGGTGAACCCTGGCTCTCACACGCCGTCATCAGACGACGAACCCTGGCTCTCGCACACCGTCATCAGACGACGAACCCTGGCTCTCACACGCCGTCATCAGACGGCGAACCCTGACTTTGACACGCCGTCATCAGACAGCGAACCCTGGCTCCCACACGCCGTCACCAAACGGTGAACCCTGGCTCTCACACGCCGTCATCAGACAGCGAGCCCTGACTCTTACACGCCCTCATCAGACGAGGAACCCTGGCTCTCACACGCCGTCATCAGACGAGGAACCCTGGCTCTCGCACGCCGTCATCAGACAACGAACCCTGGCTCTCACACGCCGTCATCAGACGGCGAACCCTGACTTTGACACGCCATCTTCAGACGACGAACCCTGGCTCTCACACGCCGTCATCAGACGACGAACCCTGGCTCTCGCACGCCGTCATCAGGCGACGAACCCTGGCTCTCACACGCCATCATCAGACGGCGAAGAACACTGGCACTCACACGCCGTCATCAGACAGCGAACCCTGACTTTTACACACCGTCATCAGACAGCGAACCCTGACTCTTACACGCCGTCATCAGACGACGAGCCCTGGCTCTCACACGCCATCATCAGACAGCGAACCCTGGCTCTCGCGTGCCGTCATCAGACAGCGAACCCTGACTTTGACACGCCATCATCAGACGGCGAACCCTGGCTCTCACACGCCGTCATCAGACGGCGAACTCTGACTTTGACACGCTGTCATCAGACAGCGAACCCAGGCTCTCACACGCCGTCATCAGACGGCGAACCCTGACTTTGACGCGCCGTCACCAAACGGCGCAGGTGAACCCTGGCTTTGGCACGCCATCATCAGGAGGCACACGTAAGCCCTGGCTTTGACGCGCTCTCATCAGAGGGTACACGTAGGCTTTTGGTATGACATGTCGCAGTTGGGCGACTCAGTTCGAGTTGTGGCTGCGATAGTCAGACACTCTTTAGAAGGTATCGTCAAAAGCCACACGTGAGCCTCTGACTTTGACACGCAGTCATCGGACGGTGCTAGCGAACCTCTGGCTCTGACATGTCACTATCAGGAGATGAGGGAGAGGCATCCCGGCTTAAGGATGTGCCTCTGTTTATGCCTTTTCTCAGAAACGCTTGTGGTCAGACACCCTTCAGCAGGAATAATCCCTGTCAAACAGACTGTCGAAATCAAAGTATGTTCGGCTACTGGCGGCATGCCAAACACCACGCCCCACATTTGGATGCGAATAAGCTGTTACTACAATACGCCCGCAAACATGGAAGCGGCACATTGATAGCTTAAAATATACTTGGCATGCCTAGTGCAAACCTTCAGGCAGCCTAGGCCCAGTGCGCAAACCATGCCTAGCTTGCGCCAATAAAGCAAAAACGAATATAAAACGCAGCAATAAATGTCCTCAGAAACGTCCCATGTAGCAGTCAGCCACCACCAGTCAGCAATGCATATGGCGGAGAACTATTCACAGACAATGGAAACTCGCCGATGGATTATCAGCGTAACCCAACAAAACCCATTATACCCATGGCTAGAAAATGATGTTGCATCATGATACCACACACTTCGATCCGAAACTTCTTCCGAAATATTTGCATGAATTACTTCCGGTTCAGAGTACTTGCAAAGTAGAAGCAGTTGCCTGTTCCTTGAAATTACCACCCAAGTTACACACGCCAGTCCTGTTTGTCGGATAGTTTTTCGTCGGGCCTTTTTGTCAGATAGCACCGCGGACGGACTGACATATGATGCAGCTTTTCTCAACTGCCAAACAGCGCTGCGGACGGACTGACATACAGTGCAGTTCCTTTCCACTGTCAGACAGAGCTGCGGACGGACTGACATGAAATGGAGTTCCTCTCCACTGTCAGACAGCGCTGCGGACGGGCTGGCATACAATGCAGTTCCTCTCCACGGTCAGACAGCACCGCGGACAGACTGACATACAATGCAGTTCCTCTCCATTGTCAGACAGCACCGCGGACGGACTGACATGAAATGCAGTTTCTCTCCACTGTCAGGCAGCACCGCGGTTTTTGCCATGTTTACGCTTGACTTACTGGTAGGGTTGTTAGCCAATGGCTTGTGTTCTGTCTTCTTGATCAGCACTCTTGTTCAGCACGCATACTAACACACGAGACGCGGATAATAATCTGAATAATCACTCCATCCGTGAAACTCATACCTCGTTTCAAACATGTCTAAAACTGAAAAAACCGAGTTTGGCGGAGAAGGCAAGGAGTTCCGCACAACACGCCGACCCATTCCTTTTTTCTAGGTACATCAGAAAAGTCGCCAGATTCCATGGGTCTCGTATTGAGGAGGCGGGTGTCGGGGTGGTTGTCAAGCTTTCCCACTACACCCCAGGAAGCCACGTGGATGAATGGAGCATATTGAAGAGGAACATAAGAAGCAGTAGTGTACCAAATGATGCGGTGGACCTTGTACCCTACCCGTTCTCGGGATGGGGACCCTCCAGGTCTGAAGAACAGGGTTTTTCGGTGCACGGGACTCGGGGTGCGTCCGGTAGTGCGCGTAGGATTCACCCGGGAGGGAAGTGAGTAAGACATTGGGCCCTAGCCGCAAAACAGCTCACTTCACAGGTCAGAAGGTCTCACCATGGGCACTTGGTCCTTTGGTCCAACACTGAAGGCAATCATCTCGATGTCTCGAGGACCCGGTCTGTTACCGAAGTGGCAGACGCTGGTTCGAATCCCAGCAATTTCAAGGAGAGAACTCTGGCTGTAACGTGCACATGGTTGAGAGCGAAACGTCATCCAGCCTTTCTGAGCACTCTTCAACACCTAACGACCACCGCAGTTAGCTGGCTGAATCGTTGTCTGCATATTAACATGCGGAGGAGGACTATAGCCATAACAATGATTATAATCCGTGGTAATAATACCTCGTCTGAATCCTTCGGTAAAAACTGCATGTATGTTGTTCCAATGGTCGTTAATTCGTGTTCAGACTGCAGCTTCAGCATATTATCATCCGCCAAGACTTACCCTCTGTCATGCATTGCAGAGCACGCACAGAAATGTGGGGTAAGATCAAGCAAGTGCTGACATGGGAAGACTTGTAACAGCATACACCGCAAAACAAAATTCATTCAAATATTTTCTGCGACCAAATTTCGAAAAATGAAGCGATTTGGCCGTGCATTTACCTGCCGTCATAGTATTGTCACAATCCTTGCTTTATGCCATTGTCGTAATACCTATCTTCCTGACAGGCTGAATACGTTTCTGTGACCAGGAGGACTCTACGTTATTCTATCACACAGTTGTCCAACATTGTAAGGCAGGCGTTGGAATATGACGCCCAGAATCGAGTCATGCTTTCCACGAAACATGTTTTTGCAATGCCACACTGGGTCACTAGAAGAAACGAAATGGTAGTCATGAAAGCCAATATTCATCTCCGTAGTCTGGATAAGTTACCAATGATATGCTTGTCCATGCTTATCTCGCTCATCATGTTCGCACAACTGTGCATTTCTAAAACTGTTCGCACATGCTACCACGCCGGTGCTAAATCCTGTGATCTGAAGACCATGGGGAGGTAGGCGTTTTACGTTCCTGCAATAGTTTAGGCAGCAGTAAAAGCCTTATACGCCACAAAAAAATCAGGCGATTGGAGACACAGATGCTTTGATATTTAGGAGAAATGCCTTTATCTAAACGAATAACAGAGATATGCTATTCTAATAGGAGAAGCCTGCTTCAGCTATTCGTTTTGATAAAGGCATGCTGCCGAAATATTAACGCATCTATACCTCCATTCTACTGGTTTTTATCCCAGGAATAAGGCTATTACTACTGCGTTATCTATGCGCATAATGCTCCTCGCAAACACACTTAACAACTTGCGTAGTATTTATACTGGATGTACAATGTCAGCTACACCGGGTTTACGAGCAGCTGCTTGCTCTGCACTTGCTTGATAGGCATTGATTTCCTTTATCCCACATACTCCTGGATAATAAATCAAGCCTAATATCATCCAGAATGTAGGGGCGGCTGCGGAACAAGAAACAATGCAGCCTCGACTCCAGCGCTGCCCATAACCCATCAATACATTTATGGGCTTTAAATAGCATGGCATCCACAACGGATAGGTAAGACAGCCGAGGCGTCTTCTCTTCCTTGTTGGTTTTGACAAGCGATCGCCAAAACAGAGAAGCACGCTTACAGTGATTTGGCAAGCCTATCGACTCACGCCCTTGTGATTATCTCGAAGTGTTAAAATGCATCCTGAGCGTCGGCCTGCGGGGGGGGGGGGGCTCACACGCGGAGGGCCGCCGGTTTAAACTAATGCGAAGCCCCGACAACCGCTTCAACGACCCGCTTAACGATTCAACAGCTCGGCGTCGGCCTAGCACCGGGGCGACCCGGGCCGCCCGTCGGCCGGCTCCTTTGTCTCGTGACCGGGTTGTGAACCGGGCCGCGACGACGGCGGCCGGCCGGAGCTCAGGGGCGGTCTCGTCCCCGACGGCCGGCCAGCCTCTGGTACGGCCGCCACCGCCGGCTGGAGGGCGCCGCGATCAATAGAGTGAGGCGAGCGACACGTCCGCTCTGGCGGAGCGACTTCACAAGGCACAGATCGGGCAGTGACCCCCAAGCTGAATGGCGTGAGACTTACACCCAATTGCAGGTTTTGATTGTTATCTCGATTTAGTCATCACCGTGCAACACCACGCAATCGGTGTTCTTCCGTTATCACCCCTCAGGCCGAGCAAACACCTCTTGTCACCCGTCAGAGAAATTCAGTAAATGTGGCGTGACTTGCATGGGCCAGAGTCGCGCCGTCAGCACAACTGCCGTCGGAAATCAATGATTAAGTCCCGGATTACTTTCTGCATTTCTTGTGAGGAGCACGTCAGAACACCACCACAGTTATTGACCGGCACAGCTCCCACCAGGGCGCAACTCCTTATACTTTTGGCCAGTTCCACAATCATTTTATATCTTAACTTTTGTTCTGCGGAGCTGTATGAAAGGAAGGATTTCTAATATCCGAAACGACTGGCGTCACTGCCCAGTGATTTTTGGAAGGTGCCGCCTCCGACGCCGGCCGATTACGCCGCCTCCGACGCCGACCGATTACGCCGCCTCCGACGCCGACCGATTACGCCGCCTCCGACGCCGACCGATTACGCCGCCTCCGACGCCGACCGATTACGCCGCCTCCAACGCCGGCCGATTACGCCGCCTCCGACGCCAGCCGATTACGCCGCCTCCGACGCCGGCCGATTGCGCACGCCGCTGTCGTATGACGACGTCGTGCGTCAGAGTGGGAGCTGAACGGACTCAGTGGAGGCCGTCGGTGGATGGGACACACATTTTTCTTTAGTAGAGCCACCAGACGTATTAATCTCGAAATGAATGAAGTCACGCGGGGCTCAGTCGACTTTGGCCACTACAAACAAGGCGTTTTTCCTTAAACTTTCCGAAATGAGGTGAAAACTTAAGAGCCTCGCGCGTCTATAAGTTCTCGGAAGCTCTCAGTGGCCAAGTACTCAAACTTTTTGCTTAGGCGTCTTCAAAGGACTTTAAAACAGAAGTAATTCGGTTGAAGTGAGCCCAACATTAAACAACATTAACGCTCGTCCTCAACGACATTACCTTCCTCAGTGATGCGGTCAATTTGAGTCCAGAAAAGATCTTACTAAGAAGTGTGTAGATATAAACACTGAACAAGGCGAACAACGCTTCTAAGAACCGGTACCGTGCTCATCGTTAGACATGTTTGGCCGGAACAATTAGACCGTTGTCAAGGTGGCTGCATAGTGAGTCCACAACGTTACAGCTGAGCATTCCCCGTTGACATTCCCCGTTGACTTTTTGCCAGTCGACAGGAAAAATCGGGCTGGCTTACCAGGCCATGAACTATTCCTCCCAGAACATGACACGTGACATTAGATCACCGCGTCGCGTCCAAAGATGTGTCTTGTAAGCATACAACTCGAGCTTAAGGCTTTAAGGTCCCTTGTTTTCCTCATGGGCTCCGACAGAGGACAAGGTAAGAAGGACGGGGAACGGGTCGCCCAAACTTGTGACACTTTGTATCATGTATCATGAATTTGTCTGGAAATAAATTGTTAAAACAGTGCTGAATGGACCCACAACTTAAGACTCGTTTTGAAACTATCATTTTTCCTGACTCCCATCTGCAGCAGGCCTCTCGCACAGCACCCCAGGCAGAACGGCAGCCGCTGGTAGCTGATGTTTGCGGCTAGTGCGTTCTGCGCGCCATCTTTTCACAGAGGTTTGAACTATCGCTTCTAACTTTCAGCACTCGGCACTAGGAATCATGGGTGACGTTGAATTTGATAAGTCGATGTGAACCGACCCGAAAACAAACCCTGAACGCGAATATTGTCTGACTTGGAGGTGGATTTGACGGCGGAATCAACTGAAATTACACAACCCTGGTCCAACAGCTGGCGTGCAAATGAGACCAAGGCAGTTCAGGCATGATGCGAGGTCTTTCCACAGGCATGCACGCCCGGCAGTTGCCAGAGTGAGTACGACACATGCGCTTGCCAGTCTACGTGTCTGGAAGGCCATTCTAGACATTGGCAGGGCAGCTAAAAAGAGTCGCTCAGTGACCGGTGATCTGACGCAGCTGACTCGCTGAAGATCCCCGTATGCTGCGGCATGGAGTCACTCATGACAAGGGCGGGCCCTCAGCTCACCCTGCAAATGAAGCTCGTTGCAGTCACTCTCTATGCATATGACAAGAGCTGGGAACAAAGCGTTGCGAAAGAGACCGCGATGTTCGAAACGCAGGATGCGGTCCAGGAACTTATGCCAATAAAGCTAGTCCACCGAAAACATCGACGCATCGACTTCAGACAGGTCCATACTGACCTAACGATACCGCCGACCTGTTGACGACGATATCGACCTTTGAGGGTCAATGGAGGCTGTACGGACGGATACCGACTTCCGTCAATGTAAACACCACAGCTAACAATGCAGGGATAGCCGGCGGCTGCAGATGAACAGCGCGGTCTACCACTGCGAGCAGCGGACAGACAATACGGACTGCGCCTCTGGTCTGCTCCCGCGGCCGCGGTCGCCGCCGCCGTCTGGTGTCTGGCGATGCAGGCTCGGCTGACAGCGCAGACTGCATTTACAGA
Source organism: Pollicipes pollicipes (assembly GCF_011947565.3). Lineage (NCBI taxonomy): Eukaryota > Metazoa > Arthropoda > Thecostraca > Pollicipedomorpha > Pollicipedidae > Pollicipes > Pollicipes pollicipes. The sequence continues at coordinate 1,259,260 of NW_023597034.1, forward strand.
CCGGCGCTGGGTCGTGCGCAGCGGCTTGCGCCCGCTTGCAGGGCGGGCCGGGAGCCCGCGCGACCGCGGCCGGGGCGGTTCCCTGCCGGCGCCTCACAGTCGACTCCAATGCCCGATCAATGCCACCATGCACACAAGCGTCTGACTGAGTGGCCCGAGCTCGGGCTGCGCCGAGACCGGGGCGCACGGCAGGCATCACCCGTCTGCTACCATCACCAGCAGCGCATAGGAGAGACTGCAGACTACCACGTGAACACGGGCGGTGGGCTTCACGCGTCCAGTGAGGGCAAACATTCAGATCTTGGGGACACGATGTCCCCTGACATCAGCTACCTAGCACGGTGCCGTTTGTTTCAAAGACACAGATGTGATGCGCTGCGCAATGGCGAAGTGCGTGATGCTTGCTGAAGCATGGTTATGAGAATGATGAGCAAAATACCCTGTGAAATCAAGCCTGAAGTCCGGACGTCCACTGCAGTGCTGCAAACACGCTATCAATCTGGGCCGAAAATGACTGCCAGCCAATCAAACAAAGAGAGAGGCAAAGCAGGCTGACTGAGTGCCGATTTTTGCACTATTCTCACCTAGAAGTACAACGTCTCCGTCAAGCCCAGCCCCCGTTTCGTTGCGTTCACCCGGACCTTCTCGTGTGGCCTGATTAACAACAGCGTAACGCCAGGAGGCACCTTGCCTGGTGGTGTCGTAGTGCTTGCTTGTCCTCCTCTATGGACAAAACATCCGGCAAGAGACCGATGTCTTGGCGGGTTAGTGTCCGCTTCTTGGATTGGTCATGGGCCAATCTAAGACAGTAGGTATCGTAGCACCATGTAGAGTTGCACAATGGTGCTCGCTTAACGCAAAAGGAACGGAATTCGCCAACACCCAGCTCGACTGAGAATGTGAGAACGAAGAGGACTTGGCGTCACGCGTCGTATTTCCAGTGCTGCCGTGCTACACGCCCTGAAGGGCCATTACTCTGCCCAGCTCGGACACCACCGCTCGGCGCGGCGAGACGAGGCGTCCGTCGGTGGAGCTCTGCTCAGACGCCAGCCTGACGCTTGAGCACGCTGACATGGCTGGCGCGTGTGTGAACACGGCTGTCGCGGGTGAACGCGGCTGGCGCGTGTGAACGTGTGAACACGGCTGCCACGTGTGAACGTGGGGTCGCGGATCTTGTGCATCACCGGGACTGCCTGAATGTGTACAGGACACTGCACGTCTCCGAATTGTGTACGGACACTGCACGTCTCCGAATGTGTACAGGACACCGCACGTCTCCGAATGTGTACCAGGACCACTGCACGTCTCCGAATGTGTACAGGACACTGCACGTCTCCGAATGTGTGCAGGACACCGCACGTCTCCGAATGTTGTACAGGACACTGCACGTCTCCGAATGTGTGCAGGACACTGCACGTCTCCGAATGTGTACAGGACACTGCACGTCTCCGAATGTGTACAGGACACTGCACGTCTCCGAATGTGTACAGGACACTGCACGTCTCCGAATGTGTACAGGACACTGCACGTCTCCGAATGTGTGCAGGACCCAGACTGCATCGGCACGTTCGAATGTGTACAGGACACTGCACGTCTCCGAATGTGTGCAGGACACTGCACGTCTCCGAATGTGTACAGGACACTGCACGTCTCCGAATGTGTACAGGACACTGCACGTCTCCGAATGTGTGCAGGACACTGCACGTCTCCGAATGTGTGCAGGACACCGCACGTCTCCGAATGTGTACAGGACACTGCACGTCTCCGAATGTGCAGGACACCGCACGTCTCGAATGTGTACGGACACTGCACGTCTCCGAATGTGTGCAGGACACCGCACGTCTCCGAATGTGTACAGGACACTGCACGTCTCCGAATGTGTGCAGGACACCGCACGTCTCCGAATGTGTACAGGACACTGCACGTCGCCGAATGTGTACAGGACACTGCACGTCTCCGAATGTGTACAGGACACTGCACGTCTCCGAATGTGTACAGGACACTGCACGTCTCGAATGTGTACAGGACACTGCACGTCTCCGAATGTGTACAGGACACTGCACGTCTCCGATGTGTGCAGGACACCGCACGTCTCCGAATGTGTACAGGACACTGCACGTCTCCGAATGTGTACAGGACACTGCACGTCTCGAATGTGTACAGGACACTGCACGTCTCCGAATGTGTACAGGACACTGCACGTCTCCGAATGTGTACAGGACACTGCACGTCTCCGAATGTGTACGGACACTGCACGTCTCCGAATGTGTACAGGACACTGCACGTCTCCGAATGTGTACAGGACACTGCACGTCTCCGAATGTGTACAGGACACTGCACGTCTCCGAATGTGTACAGGACACTGCACGTCTCCGAATGTGTACAGGACACTGCACGTCTCCGAATGTGTACAGGACACTGCACGTCTCCGAATGTGTGCAGGACACTGCACGTCTCCGAATGTGTACAGGACACTGCACGTCTCCGAATGTGACAGGACACTGCACGTCTCCGAATGTGCAGGACACTGCACGTCTCCGAATGTGTACAGGACACTGCACGTCTCATCCGAATGTGTACAGGACACTGCACGTCTCCGAATGTGTACAGGACACTGCACGTCTCCGAATGTGTACAGGACACTGCACGTCTCCGAATCTCTCAGTGCACCGCGTGATCTATTCGTAACGCGCGCCAAGTCTCGCCAACGCCAAACGCGGGCTGTTTCGGGCGGTGTCGGCTCGCTACGTCTGCCACGCGTCCGACTGAGCGCCACCCTACGGCACTTTCCGTACCGCGCCACCGCCGCGTGAAAACGGCTGCCTGTGGCGGCCGTCGCGCCCCCCCCCCCGCGCCAGGCTTGGCTGTTTTAAATCGCTGACTCATTGGCAGAAACTGTGTATCTATGCGTATGCGTGTATCTCTTTACTGTGTGTGGGTTCTCGTTTCTTGTACGACTAGGCACAGGACAACCACCAAGTGGTCGCGCCTTAAATAGAATAACGGCAACGGTAACTGGCTGGCACGTGTGGACAGGGCTGGCGCGGGTGAACGTGGCCGGCACATGTGAACACGGCTTGCGCTGTGAACAACGGCTGGCGCGTGTGAACACAGCCGTCACGTGTAAAGCATGGATGTGACGTGTGAAGATGAATGTGGCGAGTGAGCATTGACTGGTGCGTGTAAACACGACTGTCACGGATGAACGTGGTGGGCGCGTGTATGTGTAAACGTGGCTATCACGCGTGAACGTGGGTGGCGTGTGTGAACGTGTCTGGTACGTGTAAACACGGCTGGTACGTGTGAACACACCCGGCGCTTGTGAACGTGACTGGAACGTGGGACACGGCTGGCGCATGTGAACACGGTTCGTCGTGTGAACACGCTGCCACACGGTCGGCAGCAGGACAATAAAATAGGATGCACCACCACTCTCTGAGTCTCACTATGACGCAAAACACCGTGTTTTGAGCCCTATTGGTGATACCATCACCACCGTTTGGAGACGACATGCCAGGAGACGCCTGAGAGGCGCCACCGCCACGCGTGGCCGCCAGCATGGCGGCAGGTGATGACAGCCAGCGGGCCTGAAGGTGAACGATGATTACTGCGATCGGGTTCGGTAGCAAAGCGTTAGAAGCAAAATCACTGCGAAATCACCCCGAGTCCGGTGACTGTGCTGACAGGGGAGCGATCGGCCGATACCGACCTTCTACGAAATCCTAAGACGTACAGGTGTCAAGGGCGACAGTGGCATCGGCACCAGACTGCAAACCACATGAAAATAGCAAATCAGACTGTAAAAGCAATGGAGCCCTCCGAGTTCGTCGAGGTTCACATAGATTGCCAACGAATGCCGCATGCAAATATAGTGACAGTTAAGTGCAGCACGACTGACACAAAGCTACACGCTGTAAGACGTCCCCAACGCACCAGTACAACCGCAGCCTTGAGGCATCCTCTAGGAACCATTCGGAACATCGCCAGTTATCTGGATCGGACTGGTGCCCACTCGTACATTGCCTTCGAACAACGTTCTCTGGCCGCTTGCCCATGTGTCTGCACAGGAGCCTGATATTGCGGGATTCTGAGCCTGGCGACTTACGCAGAAGCGCTGTTTACGATCTCCTGTCTTTAAAACAGTATTGGATTTTGTGAAACATCTGAACACGCTCCGTATCTGGTTGTAAGGCATTTAGACGTCACACCACAGCAAACGAAGGTCTCGCGGTTTTGTTTTGATTCAAAACAACGAGGGACAGGGACCCGCGGCCTGCCCATCAGGCTCAAACGCAGCAACGCAGAACGTCGCGGCTTGGAGCGACGCATCACGGCTCATCTGCCCCAAGCCCCAGGCGAACGGCACGTGCGTGGCATGCCACTGATGCCGGTGGGAAACAAATGGACCCCTGTTCGTGGTCGCTGGCGGCACCCACGCGCTTTCCGCCTGAAATGGCAGACCGCCCGCACCAGACCAATCTGACGCTCTCGTGGGCTCCAACGAAGAATGTGCCAGCAATCTAGTGACTGGCATGTTCCATTTGTTTCTCTCAATGGTTCGAAAGTGTTGTTTCTCTGCTTGATACCTTCTACATGGACCAATATAACGGCGGTGCCTTATGCGGCCCCATAGCTACGTGACAGCTAAGCTAAAATCTGGCCTACGTGTATCTTCTGCTAAATATAATTTGATATGATATTCCGTTGGGTATTCGCCCATAGTTCGAAATAAAAACACTTTTTAGCATTGGCCAGCGATTAAAACAGCGGTACGTCGATACACACAGACAGATAAATCATCAACCGCGTGGCAAACTCCTTGCATTTACCACTGTCTCAAGTGTAAACTTTTGCATTAGCACTTGCAGGCGCCGGTAGTAATGTTAAGGGGCACACAGGGTTCATGTTAACACCGCAGACTACCACGCCAGCTAATTCCTCCAAAAATGGAGGCGAGTTTGTTGGATGAAATGTTGTTTTAGACACGAATTTTTGGGCATTTTCAGACAATCTAAGTCAAGAACCAAGTTTTGTGAGTTCCCATAACGGCCAAACAGTGCATAAGTCTGATATTAATTCCGTTAAGCTATTGTTCGATACAACGTATTTTGCCATCGTGAGAAATTTGCGTATTCCTTGCAGGCAAACCTGGACATGGCTTTGGTCCCGCCTGTGTGAGTGTTTGTTGGCTCGCTTTGCCCACTCCATGAGCACGTCCGGACTACCCCTTTTTAATTTAGTGGCCTAGCTCGACCCGGCGTGACCGCCAGTCTTCTGGAAACTAATAGCTTTGCAATTGCTGAATGCATGCTTACGAAGCTTTCAGTGGCAAGAAGCCCCATAATAATGGAAACGCTGTGCTATGCAAATTATTTGGTATTTCCCTGCAAGCCGTTTGAACGTGCGGGGTTTCCTGCAGGGTTGGAAAAGCATCCCGGTTTAGTCTCCCATGTGATCACCATGGAAAAGGTAATTTTCGCACTGCAAAACAAGATAAAAGAACTTGGGTCAAAACCCACATCTACATCTAAAGTCTACATCTCATCGGTACGTTGCCACATCAATACGAAACTAATGCATTCCGACGAAACAAAACACGGCTAATCTTGTCCGCAAAAGTGTGCGTTGCAAGGTTTGGTTGGTTGTGGTGCAAGTGGCCACGCACATCCATGCGCAACCCATGTGCTCGCTCGCTATGGGCGTTATCAAGGATTGATGTCAACCAGAGGAAAACGACGAAGTGAAACAAACTGCGCAGTGTACCTTGCAGTAAGGTGCCCCGCACCTACCGGCTACATTTCCGATATACTGGCTACTTCGATATGGTGCGAAGTACTGACTAAAATTTCCATACCGATAATACCTTGTCATTGATACACTTAATTCTCAATATCCAGATCAAACCCGAGCCCAATAGAGCCCCCCCCCCCCCCACAAAAAGAACCCAAAGCCAGCTGCATGCCGTCAGCCATAACATGTATTACCCTCCTTGCCTGTCCGTTGCTTACTCCCGCGAAAACCCAATGCGTGTAAAATAATCAGTTAGATTCATCTGTTCGTGTCAAATCATATTGCAAGAGTTCATTTTCACTAGTACCAAGTAGAAAGGCCACCTTGGTTATTCATGGTGTCAGAATCTTGTCAGGACATGTCCAGCTGGAAGGAAAGGTAACAGCTCTACTGGCAGTGGCAGTTTGGCGGCGATCAGATAGGAAAACCTGAGTTTCAGATATGATTTTGTGTAAGGTATGGGACACTGTGACCAGGGTACAAAAAGTATAATGCGTTCGTAATCTTCACTTACTGCGGTGGAAAAGCAACTTTTGGAATGAGCTTCCCAATTTTTCGGAGAAGAAACACCGTGACATTGTTTCGGTCAACTCCGCTCTTTAAATAGCATTTAGTCACGCCCAATCTGGCCAATACCGGTGATCATCCGGGATTATTGCCCAGCGCGTCCGATGGTCTGATGGCAGGGCCGCTAGTGCCTTCCCCCTTCCCCCACTGCCTCCGGGCGCGCACCTGCAGCGCCGGCGAGCCCGCCGACAATGCTGAGGGCGGCCAAAGAAGTCCTGAGCACGCCAGCAGCGAGCAGAGACGCTGCCAAATGGCAACAGTGCTCGTGCAAAGGTCACGTTCGGTGCCGGAGTGGCCGCCGCCCCCGGCGCGGCATCTGGGAGTGACGGTAGCGAGGTGCGCGACGACCGGAAACGGCTCGCCGGCTTTCTCGGAGGGCTGCAAGGTTACAGCTTTCGTCAGGCCCTAGTAAGTCTGCAGCTCCCGCGGCCAGCACAGGTCTGCAGCCTCCCGCCGGCGGTCCACCGAGGTCTGCAGCTCCCAACGGCGGTACCCACAGGTTCTGCCGGCTCCTGCCGTCGGCAGACCCACAGGTCTGCAAGCTCCCACCGGCGGTTCCCACAGGTCTGCAGCTTCCTGCACCGTCGGCCAGACCCAACAGGTCTGCCGCTCACACCGGGCGGTCCCACAGGTCTGACAGCTCCCACGGCCCGGTCCCACAGGTACTGCAGCTCCCACCGGCGCGTCTCCCACAGGGTCTGCAGGCTCCGACTGCCCACAGGTCTGCAGCTCCCACCGGCGGTCCCACAGGTCTGCAGCTCCCACCGGCGGTCCCACAGGTCTGCAGCTCCTGCCGTCGGCAGACCCACAGGTCTGCAGCTCCCACCGGCGGTTCCCACAGGTCTGCAGCTCCCACCGGCGGTCCCACAGGTCTGCAGCTCCCCCGGCGGTCCCACAGGTCTGCAGCTCCTGCCGTCGCAGACCCACAGGTCTGCAGCTCCCCCGGCGGTCCCACAGGTCTGCAGCTCCTGCCGTCGGCAGACCCACAGGTCGCAGCTCACCGGCGGTCCCACAGGTCTGCAGCTCCCCACCGGCTGGTCCCACAGGTCGTGGCAGCTCCCGTACGGCCCCAGCAGGTCTGCAGCTCCCACCGGCGGTCCCACAGGTCTGCAGCTCCTGCCGTCGGCAGACCCACAGGTCTGCAGCTCCCACCGGCGGTCCCACAGGTCTGCAGCTCCCACCGGCGGTCCCACAGGTCTGCAGCTCCCACCGGCGGTCCCACAGGTCTGCAGCTCCTGCCGTCGGCAGACCCACAGGTCTGCAGCTCCCACCGGCGGTCCCACAGGTCTGCAGCTCCTGCCGTCGGCAGACCCACAGGTCCGCAGCTCCCACCGGCGGTCCCACAGGTCTGCAGCTCCCGCCGTCGGCAGACCCACAGGTCTGCAGCTCGGGCAGCACGCGGGGCGGGCCGCCCCCTAGTCTCACGCGTTGCTATGTGCTGATGACGGGGGGCGGAGGCAAGAGGGGTGCTCATGACAATCTGAGCTCCTCCATCCAGGCACGGGTGCTCATGAACTAATCAAAAAGCATGCAGGAACTCCGTATTCACTGAAAACAGTAAAAACAGGACGCAACGCGTGTAGAAGGGTACATCCGTACTTTGGCGCGCAATGCTTCAGTTCTCGACTGACAGGCAAAGTTTAGCTGTGAAAAGATTTCCACCAGCAACTGGAGCCTCTCATTCACCTGAAATGAACGCTGAGTTGCTATCACGCGAGCCAGCCAGACGGTGGCTGTTAGGAAATAACACGGCTCGTTAGGGATGGTCGGAATGTACAGTAAATGTTAAGCACGATGGGTACTTGGTGATTTTAAATATATGTTTCGCATGCAAATGCATCGGATGTCTTGTGTTAGCTTACTAAATTGCGCTGCACTAATTTCTAACGTTTTGGGGAACTCCATAGCCAATGTATGCGATTATCGCGACCCGTTGGTATAGAATTAGCCGTCTTTTACTCGGATTTCCCGGAAGACCGACTAAGCCTTCGAACTCCTATCGGATGGGAGACCCTATTACGACAAAAGGAAGGCTAGTTTTAACCTGGCGTTTAAAGCAAAACATCATCAGAGCAGCTACCAAATTATGATAAGACAGGAAAATTCAAGCTCCTTTCTCGCCGCATACCTTGCTGTCTGAAGCCTCCAACCAGGGCTTAACCAGGGTTTAACCAGCGGCTCAGGACGGAAAGGCACGGGAAACGTGGTGGTGCTGAAACCCTCCAGTGAAAGGTTATGCCTCTACTACAGTCCCGGACACGCCACTATATATCAGATATGGCTGGCCATGGCTGGTGTCTGCTTCCGATGCGCTATAAAGAAGGATGTAGAAATTAAGCGCAATTCACAGACGAGATTGAGGTATGGACACCGTTCAGACCAGTACCAATGGACAGCGATCGAGATGTTACAACTGTTCAGACTTAAACACTCAGCTGTTATTCGACGAAATATGTCGTTATGCAGCCCGAGGAAAGACGATGACAGTTTAACATCGTCAGGACGGGCGATCGAAGCGCGACGATAGAAGCCATTTCTATAGAACATCACAGAAAGGCAGGAGGGGACTCAAGTTTAGTTGCACTGTTTGCAACAGCACAGCATTGTTTTTGAAATGGATGACGCATTCTCGAAATCGAGCTAAAGGATACGCAGAATGGCGATCAAAAAAGCAAGGTAGCTGCCGTAAGACAATTGGCTGGAGCAGGTAAGAAATAGACAAAAACGTCAGGAATGAGACAACGTTTGGATGAGCTGAGTCTGAAATGCTTCTTTGGAAACCCCGAGTGCTTCATTTTCGAATCCATTTCGCCGGCACATTCCAATCGTTTCCAGCGAGCCACGGCACGCACAGCCCAGCAAAAGTGACAATGCAGGGGTCGGGTGGTCGGTCAGGTCGGGAACCGTTCTGTCCCGGCAAGCAGGCACCTTTTTCCTCGGCCCTGCGCGGCATTTGGTAATACGCCGCCGGACCGGGTCAGACCAGGCCCCACCGCGGCTCGTTTGCCGCGGCTGGGGCGCGGCCTGACTGCGACCATTGCTCACTGTCTCCGAGCCCGCTGTCCGGCTCGCTCCGTCGGCGGACGCTGCGCCCATCTCCGCCACGGTCGCGGGGTTGGTGTCCCACCCTTCTGACATGAGTGTGCGCATATGCGACTGAACGGAGTGATTGCATGCTTTCCTAAAAAAATAATACATAATATCGTTATGGTCCCTGGTATATAAGCCGACAGACGCTGGGAATGCTGCCACATGCCGTTGTCCCATTGGTTCTTGAAATACGCGGATATTGCGTTTCCAGACACACTGATGTCGAAAAAGATGAATGGATGTGCGTCAGTGAGTAACTGCCAACTGGCCGACGGTCCCCGCTTTTTTCGTTTTGCCGCCTCGGTTACCACGGGCTGCGGTCTTTGCGCTAACTAGTTCGGTGGGGGTGACGACTGACGGATCAGACTTAGCGTGGCTGAGATCAGCAGTGGAAGCGGCCGGCGCCGGCACCAGTGACCAGGGCATCCCTCCCCCTCTCCCCCATCCCCTCCCCCTCCACCCCAGACGTCTGTCAGGCGCGCCGTCGTGTCCATCAGCGTCCCAGTCCGTGTCTATCGGGCGGAGCGGCGCACCTGCCGACGGGCGAAGGTCACGTCTCTGTCCTCGAGGGTCCGCACGCACGTGTTTTTGAAAGGCGTTTTCTTTGTGGGAATCCACCTGGCGCGCGTTGAAAAGCAAGGTGCTCGCTCTAAAACGTGGGCAACACCACAGACCGAAAACAAAATATATCGACCAGTAGCAACGGCTGATCTTCAAGGCGCGATTATAGTGACAATTACCAGTCGAATATCGCTAAGGCATTTGATTTCAGTGCCACGGCACCGCCAGAACAATTCTAGCATGAACAGCACGAAACTAAACTGGTACCTATCAACCGAGGCAATAATGACCGTTGTTGTTAATAAAAGGACTACTCGGAGGCAGCAGAAATGCTTGTAAAAGTATGTATTGTAAACGCGAATCGGACCGGATCGATCAGATTGAACTAGCTGGGATCGAACCAGATCAAACCGGCACATCGGTCCCGTTCGATCTGTTACGGCAGCTCGGCTCGGCTCGGCTCGGCTCGGCCAACACCAGTACGGGCGACATGACACAGTAGCGGCCCCTGACCCCCACCCAGGCGCGCGGGCCGATGGACGCCCCCCACGGGCGCGTGGCCGGCGGACGCCCCCCCCCCCCCCCCGGTGCGCGGCCGGCGGACGCCCCTCCCCCCTCCCCGGGCGCGCGGGCGGCGGGCGGCGGGCGGCGGGCGGCGCTCTGGCCTGCCATCCCGGCCCTAATTGGGCACCGCCGAGACAATGCGGGTGGCCGCCGCCGCTGCGTCACCCCTCACGGCGCTGCCCGCCTTTGATTTGTGCAGACAACATGCCAGGGGCTCCCGACGCTGGCTGGGGACGGGCCGCCAGTCTGGCCACGACTGATGGGCTCCGCAGTCACAGGCGAGGACGATGCGCCCCGCGAGCCGTCCTCTCCAGGGCGGCGGCACGCACTCGTTGCGTCCGCTATGTGTCAGTCCTGGGACGGGTACAAATCCCGAAGTGGACACCAACGTGTTTCGAGAGGACCGCGACGCCGGTGGTACCGGGCCAAGAATGCGCGCTATGCACTGAGCAAACTACCACCAGCTTGAAAACGATAGCGTGGGGTGGGAGGAGCATGTATGCTTTCATTACTGAACAGTAGTTCCCAGATTTTTCACAGTGCCCTGAAGTACGGCACAAGCTTGCTCGCAAGCGCATTACATGCCTGCACGAACTTTTCATGGGGGTACGTGTCACCTACGTGAGTTACTCCTTCCTTCCATGCACAAGCCCATGGCCATAGAACAAGTAGTCCTCACAAGCCCGCTATTTTGGACCATGTTCTCGCGTACCTGCGGGCTGCTTTTGAGTAGCCTGGGTACGTTCCAAGACACCACAGCCTGAACGCCACTCCGGTGCCCGCGGCCGCAGACGCCGTGTGTGTATCTTGGACTCTTCGCCCATGAATACCATGCAGCGGATTCCAAAACAATACGGCAACCGTTTGTAGGCGGCCAAAAAGGAGCCCCCTAAAGACCCTGGTCTGCGTCCGGTCTGACCACCGTAGCAGCTTAACATGACTTAACGTGACTTATCAGGGCGGTTCGTGCCGGCGGATCCCGAAGGAAACGAAGAACGAAGTGTCTAGCACGCGCCGTCATCAATCGATACCGGCCTGCTTTAACGCCTTCGGATCGGAGGCGTACGCCCCGCTGCGCACTTGGCGTCCATCAGCCCCGAACGGTGGCGGCTGTGCAGCCGGCCGACGGCGCGAGCGGCCGCCGCAGGTGACTGAGCAGGGCGGGTGTGACCGGCCAGCGGCGGGGCTCGAGGCGCAAGGTCGCCGCCGTCCCACACCTGATCCGGATCGATCGGCGCGCCCCGACTCCGCGCCGTGGGGGGAGGGGGGGGGGGGGCGACAGTCCGGGCCGCGCCCGGACCCCGTCCACCTGGCATCGATTGCGTGCCGCCGGCCAGTGAACGTCGAACGACGAGGAGGGGTTCGGCCACGGGCCGCCGAGACTCGCGGCCAGAGCAGACCGTGGGTCGCGGCTCCCGGTCACCGTGGGTCACCGACCGCCGACCCCCGGCCACCGCAGGCCGCCGGCTCACGTCACCCTCGGCAGCAGGGAGAGAGGGTGGCTGTGGCTGGCAGTCTACCGTGGTCATCAGAGGTCATCAACGGTTAACTCCTACGCTGCCTGGCTGCCTGGCAATCCACCCTCTGAAAAAGGTGGGCCGGCGGCAGAAGGACTGATAAAAGGGCATAATTTGGGCGACCTTTCTAACGATACCGTTTGCTATGCGAGGCATTGTCGACAAAAATCATTTGCGTGGTATCGATCAAATTACAAGGCAATCAACAGCTTCCATCCGTTGTTAGTGGTGTGGTTGGAAGTCTTAACGGGGCTAATTTTGATGTTGTGTAATCTAGCCGTCGAGTCGGTGGAGTCTTCCTATGCTCATGGTTACTCGGGCTGATGGCTGATATAGACACATGAGCACATGAGGAAACAAATTTCACGGAGCAGCACGAATGAAAACAAATGCACCCTTATTTGTAACCATTATATGACAGAATGGCATGTCACAACAATAAAACATAACAAGAGGCCATTTTTAAATAAAAACGGCATCAACGGATAGGGTTTTTAAAATTTCCTCCTCCGAGCTTTGTAAAGCTCAGAGTAAAAACATTCTCCTCCACGAAAATCCTCCACTGTCGGGAGCAATTTTCCTCCATCGAGTTTTGTAACCAAATTGTGCAGTGAGAAGCGCAATGATAAATGCGCAGTTATCGTAGAAAATGGGACGGTAGAAAATTATATCTCACCGTCGCGTTTTCTTTTCTTTTTAGCAGGACGGACGTACTTTTGTCAGAATACGCCCTTATTAGGCTACAATGGCTTTAAAAAACATTTTCGGGGTGCATGCATCTAACTGCTCAACTTGTATCGCTTTGTTCCCACCTGGTCGATGGTGAAGTCAACATTAGGCTATAGGAGCTATTCATCAGGACTGACAGTGATCATCATGCTTCGGGATGCCATTTATAGTGTTTTGGTTCTATCCCATGCGTATAGGACGCAGAAGCATGGCGTCAAGGAAATTCGCTGAAAACATCGTCCAGGATTCAGCAACATGCGACAGTTTAAAGGCAAGCCTCAAACAGTAAATATCTGCGCTATTATTGGATGTATCACAGCTTTACCAACATGCCAACATCTTGCTGCTTGTAGCACGCTAAGGCAAAGGGGAGGGGGGCAGCACTGGAGCTTTTGTCTAGACGCCAGATGGAGGGGGGCAGTTGTTAAAAGTTGTCATTACTTGTGAAGCACAATCAATAATAATATTAAAACTGGTTTCCGAAAGCTAAAAGCTAAGATTCCCCATTTCACTTTTTAATTGCCAGGCAACTCGATGCAGGGAGGGCCCTGTCTGTCGTTCCTTAATTATCATGCTGGTAATAATCGGCCTGCAATATAACAGAATATACTGGGTCATGAAAAGCATCGAGGAATCACTGAAGCGTGAAGGTATCTTCCGTCCTGAACTGCACCAGGGCCACTCATAAACTGGCATGTTATGCTTCACGAAAACTTATGTCCCACATTGCAAGCCAATCAAAATACATGCACGAGAACAAGACCTAGAATGTCATGACAAACGCAACTTACACATACAATGCTGCTCATGCTTGCGATACAACATTTATATCAGTGAATATGCCTATGCCGTGAAATGTTCACTCGACAAGTCTTGGGGCCTATTGAGCGGGCATTATTATCAGCAGAGGAACTCACAATACTTACATGTTACTCTGCGGATAAGGTTTGTGTAATACACTGTATGTTTGAAGTGCGTGACAAGGGAGGAAGCCATCAAAGCGCAGTTTTGGTACATTAGCTGGATTTAAACATTTTACCGCTAAGAGCTGAAGTAGACTTTTTAAAACACAGTTGTCGCAGTTGCAAGCGTAATGAATTGCAAAGTTTGTCAGATACAAGCATTAGCCCGGTTAAGTTGATTAAATCTGCCCCACGAACAGAAGACATGGGCCTAACTCGGGGCATAGTCATGATTGCCGAGTTGCGACAGCCATAGTGCTTGAACTCCTCTGAAGTGAGTTCACTTGGACGTAGAATGAATACGTCATAATCAAGTCAAATCCCTAAACCGTGTATTAGGTGGCGTATACACGCACCACACCTGTAGGCCATCTCTCGACAAGAAATAGTAAAGTAGGCGACATCGGCCCAAGTCGGCTAATCTTGAACTCTAGAACGTTCAAAAGCAGCAGGAGCAGGAGCGGTGCGATTCGCCTGTCCCGACGTTCGATACTCGGCCGCCAGGTTTGTGTACTACCTCGGCCTACAGGTCAAACCCCGTCTCGGCTGCTTTACTCCGGTCTAGCTCCAGCTCCAGGTCTATCCTCCAGCTCGGGCGTGGGATCTATCTCCCAGCTCGGTCGTCTCCGGGTTTATCCGCAGCTTGGCCGCGGAGTCTATCCCCAGCTCGAACGCGGGGTCTATCCCCCAGCTCAGCCGCCTCCGGGTTTATTCCCAGCTCGGCCGCGGAGTCTATCCCCCAGCTCGGCCGTCTCCCGGTTTATCCCCAGCTCGAACGCGGAGTCTATCCCCCAGCTCGGCCGTCTCCGGGTTTGTCCCCAGCTCAAACGCGGAGTCTATCCCCCAGCTCGGCCGCGGGATCTGTCCCGAGCTCAAACGCGGGGTCTATCCCCAGCTCGGCCGCACGCATTCTACACATTAATGCAGAGACACGGGCGCTGGCGGAGGCGTTGGCGCCCGAGCGCCATACATCGGACTGACCGGCCGGCTGCCATACATCAGACTGGCCGGCCGGCTGCTATACATCAGACTGACCGGCCGGGCGTCATACATCAGACTGACCGGCCGGCTGCCATACATCAGACTGACCGGCCGGGCGTCATACATCAGACTGACCGGCCGGGCGCCATACATCAGACTGACCGGCCGGGCGTCATACATCAGACTGACCGGCCGGCTGCCATACATCAGACTGACCGGCCGGGCGTCATACATCAGATTGACCGGCCGGGCGCCATGCATCAGACTGACCGGCCGGCTGCCGATGTACGGCACACTTCTAAGCTTGGCCGCCGCCGGGATCCGTCTCACTCGGAAGCGGCGTGCTATCGATCTCGCTCTCCAGGCACGCCCGGACGCAACTCGGCCGACAACACGGTCCGAGATAGCGGGAGCTGATCGGCTACGGCGCGACCCCAGACAGACCCGGCTCGGGCGCGCCGATCGGCCACGGCACGAGCCCAGACGGACCCGGCTCGGGCGCGTCGATCGGCCACGGCACGAGCTCAGACGGACTCGGTTCGGCGCGCCGATCGGCCACGGCACGAGCCCAGACGGACTCGGTTCGGCGCGCCGATCGGCCACAGCACGAGCCCAGACGGACCCGGCTCGGGCGCGTCGATCGGCCACGGCACGAGCCCAGACGGACCCGGCTCGGGCGCGCCGATCGGCCACGGCACGAGCTCCAGACGGACTCGGCTCGGCGCGCTGATCGGCCAAGACACGAGACCAGACGGACCCGGCTCGGGCGTGCCGATCGGCCAAGACACGAGCCCAGACGGACTCGGCTCGGCGCGCCGATCGGCCACGAGCACGAGCCCAGACGGACCCGGCTCGGGCGCGCCGATCGGCCAAGACACGAGACCAGACGGACCCGGCTCGGGCGCGCCGATCGGCCACGAGCACGAGACCCAGACGGACCCGGCTCGGGCGCGCCGATCGGCCACGGCACGAGCCCAGACGGACCCGGCTCGGCCGCCACATCCCCGGAAGCGGGGTACCGCGACAGATTGGCGGCCGCCGCCTGCTGCAGCGGCGCCACGGCCCATCGGTCCTAGCCCGGCGCCGAGAGCGTTCGTGACGTGCCGTCTGGTGCCAGCCGGCGACGGAGAAAACCCTCCCGCAATTGAACACTGCTCAGAGCCCACGCTCTCCTAACACCGCTGGTCGACCGGGCCCGCCGTGGACACTGTCGGCTGTCGGCGCCGCTACGGCGCGGTCGAATGGCTGCTCAGCGCCGTGTGTATGTCGGCCCAGAGGCGGGACGCTCCGCACGCGCCGGGTACCGCCCGCCGCTACATCGGCGCAGGCCGTGACCAAACTGGCGGCCCGTCTCGGCGTTTCCGTCATGTCAGCGCGCTGGGCGGGGCCGTCGGCGGGCTGGGAGCGTCGAGTAGGGCCGCCGGCGGGCTGGCAGCGTCGAGTAGGGCCGCCGGGCGGGCTGGCAGCGTCGGATAGGGCCGTCGGCGGGCTGGGAGCGTTAGCTGAGGCCTCCGGGCGGGCTGGGAGCTTCGGGTAGGGCCGCCTGACGAGCTGGGAGCGTCGGATAGAGCCGCCGGGCGGGCTGGCAGCGTCGAGTAGGGCCGCCGGGAGGGCTGGCAGCGTCGGATAGGGCCGTCGGCGGGCTGGGAGCGTTAGCTGGGGCCGCCGGGCGGGCTGGGAGCTTCAGGCAGGGCCGCCGGGCGGGCTGGGAGCATTAGGTGGGGCCACCGGGCGGGCTGGAAGCGTCGGGTAGGGCCGTCGGTGGGCTGGGAGCGTCGGGTAGGGCCGCCGGGCGGGCTGGGAGCGTTAGGTGGGGCCGCCGGGCGGGCTGGGAGCGTCGGGCGGGGTCGGGATGGGTTTGGCTTGGCTAGACAGAGTCGGGTGAGGCCGGGCTGGGTGGAGCTGGTTTGAGCCAGGCCGGTCTGGTCCGGGCAGGGCCCGTCGGGAGCTGGTGGGACTGGGTCGGGTGAGGTCGGGCTGGGTGGAGCTGGTTTGAGTCAGGCCGGTCTGGTCCGGGCAGAGCCCGTCGAGAGCTGGTGGGACTGGGTCGGGTGAGGTCGGGCTGGGTGGAGCTGGTTTGAGTCAGGCCGGACAGGTCCGGGCAGGGCCCGTGGGGAGCTGGTCGGGCTGGGTCGGGTCGAGTCGGGGACTGATGGGGCTGGGTCGGGTGAGGTGGGGTCGGGTAGGCCGGAGACCGCTGCCGGTCCGTCATGGCGTCGCCAACCAGACGTCGGGCCTCCGGTGCCGCCGGCGGGCGCCGAGCTTTCGTGGGGACAGGCGGGACAGAACTGGGTCAAGCGCGCATCGATATTACTAGTCTTATGGTCCTCATATTTGAAAAGGCATACTTTTCGGTCACACAAAATGTTCCTGTCTTGCAAAAGGACACCATAATCTAATCATGTTTGCTTTCGCCGAGCGCGTGGCATAGGCACACATAGCTTCAATCACATTCTGTATGCAGCGGACTATTTCCGTTGACTTGATCACTGTGACAATGTCAGTTCGCTGCGGGAGCTGAATACTCTAATACTCTAATACGGTCCAATAATTCTCAGTCAGCTTTAAATCGGCGGCGCTGCCTTTGGCACGACCGGGCCCTGAGGTGAAGAAGACGCGTGTCAGAACCCGCCCCCCCCCCCCCCCCCTCCTCGGCAGCGGCGGCGGGCGGCTCTCGTTTTTCCTGCCCCGGGCGTGGAGGGTGCCATCGGAGCCCGATTGGTCGCATTGGAGAGCCATTTCTGCCGATGGAGCTGCTAAATTGGGCAGCCTCTCGCAGCACAGTCGCTTCCGTGAAAATCAACCGGCGCCATATCGAACATCACTTACAAATAGCATTGGGCGCTGCCGCGGGAGCCAACAGCCACGCGGCCCCCGGCGGTAAAGGAAGAACACCTGCCTGCATCACTTCACAGAGCGGCGCCTATGCCGTGATGGGCTCTGAGAGCGGTATCTCTGCCCTAGACGCCCTAGACCAAGCTCCAAAAACTGAGCGGCACTTTTACCGTAAATCAGCTCTCATATTCACACCTTTCCCATGACCCAGCTCCGGGTACGGTACCTCTGCTGTGACCCAGCTCCGGGGCTCGCACCTCCGCTGTGACCCAGCTCCGGGGGTCGCACCTCCGCCGTGACCCAGCTCCGGCGGCGGTACCTCCACCGTGACCCAGTTCCGGCAGCGGCACCTCTGCCGTGGCCCAGCTCCGGGTACGGTACCTCTGCTGTGACTCCGCTCCGGGTACGGTACCTCTGCTGTGACCCAGCTCCGGGGGCCGCACCTCCGCCGTGACCCAATTCCGGCAGCGGTACCTCCGCTGTGACCTAGTTCCGGCAGCGGCACCTCTGCCGTGACCCAGCTCCGGGTAAAACACCTCTGCTGTGACTCAGCTATGGGTAAGATACCTCTGCTGTGACCCAGCTCCGCGGGCCGCACCTTCGCCGTGATACAGCTCCGGCAGCAGCACCTCTGCTGCGACCCAGCCCCGGGAGCAGCCCGCTACTGACGTACGGACGGATGACCCACCGGCCGTGTGCGCCGCATCACGGCACCGCGCCAGAATTAGCCGCCGTCGCGCTATATTAATGAATTCACACCGCTGGCCAGGCGGCCGAGCACGCCGCCAACACAAACAGCGGCCAATGGGACTCGCGCGGCGATAGGATGGCGCAGCGGCGCCGTTAAACGGTTACGGGGCACGTCCGCCGCCGCAATGGCTCGGACACGGCGCCGGGAGGCGCTGCGGAGACACTGGGCCACGCGCCAAGACGGGGTGGTGAGCCGGAGGGCCGGGGAGGCCAGCACGCGCCGCGTCACCGAAAATACACCGCCGCGTGAGACAGGGCGCGCGGTCCGAGAGCACACACCATGTCCCCGGCCGCCCGTGTCGGACACTCGCCGCGGCTCTGACCGCCTCCGGCGCTCTCCGTGTTTCGGCCTGCCGGCGCACGGTGCTCTCCGTGCCCGCGGCCGCCTGCGTCGAACACCCCCCGTGTCCCGGCGCCAGAATGGTGCGGCCGGCGGCAGGCGCGGAAGGAGACGTTTGTCTTCGTCGTCAGGAAATTGCCGTCGCCGGGCGGTCCGGTCCACCGAGAGACGAGAGCTCAGCCCGGAATGGGAACAGTTCGGCGGTGCGGCCCACTGGTGACGACAGCAGCGAGCCCCGGGCTGACATGGGAACGGATCGGCCGCCGCTGCCGTCGGAGGGTGCACCGATACAATAGACGCTATTAATATTCGCCTCATCGACCGGCCCGGTTTCTCCATCGGTTCGTGACTGGCAATCGAGGCCGGATGTCCCAGCCGAAGGGTCTATCAAAAGGCACAGGAGTGATCGATGGATTGGCTTAAGCGATGAACTACAGTCAAACATATCTGTATAATCTAGTTCGATAACCCAACTCCCAACTGGTCTGCTCCTGCTACTTGGCTTTGGGACCGAACTTGGCTGAGTAAAACTTAGCAAACTTACGGACTGGGCGGTGCTGTGTAACATTGTCTGTCAGTCTTATCTTATTTATTTTCCGAACAAGGGAGAACCTTTTCATTTAGTTTTGTTTTAATTACTTTCCGAATAAGAAAGAAAGTAGCTGAAATGGCATCTTGCACGAGTCCGCGCAATGACCTGACCACATCGTTGTCGTTTGGAGTCAGCCCCAGCTGCGATCTGCTGGGATCTGGCTGACGCCCGTCGTCGCTTCACGAGGTGGCGAGCTGCTGCGGTGATCCCAGGTGTCAGCGGCTGTCATGCCCTCCGCGTGTCACGCACCAGCTGACAGGAGGCGGCGTGTCTCACCCTCCAAGGCTTCGCAAAACGTCACGGGCTCGGACAGGACATGGGCGAGTGGCAACAGGCGCGCTGCGTGTGTGTGTGTGTGTGTGTGTGTGTGTGTGTGTGTGTGGGTGTGTGTGTGTGTGTGTGTGTTGTGTGTGTGTGTGGTGGTGTGTGGTGTGGTGTGTGTGTGTGTGTGTGGTGTGGGTGTGTTGTGGGTGTGGTGTGTTGTGTGTGTGTGTGTGTGTGTGTGTGTGTGTGTGTGTGTGTGTGCGTTGTGTGTTGTGTGTGTGTGCGTGTGTGTGTGTGTGGTGTTTTGTGTGTGTGTGTTGTGTGTGTGTGGGTGTGTGTGTGTTTTTGCCTGGCGTCACGGACGTCCACGGTCGTCACGTCACAGAGAGTTACGGGTCGCTGCTCAGACGGCGACTTCCAGGTCGGCGCGGGAGGCCCGAGTTCGATGCCAGGTCAAAGCCAGATCAGGTGGGCGCTAAAATACTCACAGCACCGTCAAAAATGCGCGCTGGCTTGCGCCGTACATCCCCTTAAACATCACTAAGAAGAAGCCATTGAGTGTAGATTCAGAGGCAACGCCTGCGGCTGAATGGAGCGGCCCACCACAGGCTAGTGACGCGTCGACCGGCCGTTGCAGGGAAGCACTGCTACTACGAAATCCTATCGAGTGCTCTGGCCTCCGCTGACAAGTCATCCGACTCTGTCAATGTCAGTCGGTGAACTGACCGTGACCGTGTATGAGAAGCCCAGCACAGTGCAGCTCTGGCATTGACACACGGGTGGTGGGCGTGGTAACGTATGTAAATGGCGGCATCAGAAGCAAAGCTGGTTAAAAGGAACGTGGAACTATCGGGCTGCGCCACGACTCTGACACGTCCTTACCCGAGGGAGGGGTGAGCCCCTGCCCGGAGAGGAGAGCGCCTTTTCGTCTTGCCGGCTGCGCGCCACCCTGGGGAGCCCGAGGTCGCGCCAGCGGACCCACTTTATTCGACGTCGCCAACACTGAGAAGCAAACGACGGGCTTGGTAAAAGCCCGGCGACTCAATACCGGCCGACGGCGGCGCGATAAATAATGAGCCGGCCCTGAACCGTCGGAGCCCCCCCCCCTTCCCTTCCCGCGGCGCTGGACCGGGGGACGTCGGCACCGACCGGCCGCACGCCCGGCGCCCGCCATCGCCAGCTCGCCCGCGGCTATTGGCCGGACGACCATATCAGACAACACTCAGAATACCTGGAATGCCTGTCGTAATTTTTAACCGCGCGCCACGCTCAATACGACACAAGCCGGCAGCGCAACGGATGGCGCTTTCGAAACAGCCCCGCAGGCAGCGACAGACCTGCCACCCTCGAACGCCCTCTGAGCAGCTGCAACGAGCGGCAGCGCGGGCGGCCCGCGGCCTCTGTTCAGCGGGCGGGAACTAAGAGCACAGCCATGCCTGGTGAATCTCAGTGTAAGACTAAGAGTCTCTCAACTTGGGGATGGCATAGCGTTATGTCCAGCGAGCCCTGTGATTCTGTCGTCGTCACTGGCTGCAATCGGCACGGCCGAGTCGTCAAGATGTCCGATGCCATGAAAACTGGAGTGACTTACCATGCAGCTGTATTCGACCTCATAACATCCAGGTCATTGCCATGCCAACACATTGAAAATGCAAAGAAAAGCATTCGAGTTCTGCGCATCTAAAATAAACTTGTTTGACCTTTTAATATCATCGGTTACAATGTTTGCAATCGTAGTTGTCCGCAACCAAAATTTTGTCATGAATGTAACTTCGTGACTTTTCCAATAACTCAAGAAAACTCCAACACATTTTCTGCGTAAAACGTCTCCAAAAGTCCTAAATGTCACGCTGGCTGGAGTCCGTGTCGCCATCTCAAATTCACTCCACCTCAGCGTGAGCTCCCGGGTAGAGCTGGGATGCTAGCGCTTTGTAAGAGTGCAGCTCGAGGAATCCAATGTGGCGATGACAGGCTCCACCTGACATCCACCGGAGGTGAGACCGCAGGCGAGGAGAGGTCCCACCGACATCCACCGGAGGTGAGACCGCAGGCGAGGAGAGGTCCCACTGACATCCACCGGAGGGTGAGACCGCAGGTGAGGAGAGGTACCACCAACATCCACCGGAGGCGAGACCGCAGGTGAGGAGAGGTCCCACCGACATCCACCGGAGGTGAGACCGCAGGTGAGGAGAGGTCCCACCGACATCCACCGGAGGCGAGACCGCAGGGGAGGAGAGGTCCCACCGACATCCACCGGAGGCGAGACCGCAGGTGAGGAGGGGTCCCACCGACATCCACCGGAGGCGAGACCGCAGGTGAGGAGAGGTCCCACCGACATCCACCGGAGGCGAGACCGCAGGCGAGGAGAGGTCCCACCGACATCCACCGACATCCACCGGGGGGTGAGGGCCGCAAGCGAGGAGAGGTCCCACCGACATCCACCGGGGGTGAGGCCGCAGGTGAGGAGAGGTCCCACCGACATCCACCGGGGTGAGGCTGCAAACGAGGAGAGGTCCCACCGAGGTCCATCGGAGGCGAGACCGCAAACGGTGCGGCAGCCGGAGCGTGTGGCCTTGGCCTGACATATGCATTCGAGATGTAGCTACCAAACTCGGTGCACTTAGCAGGTGATCAAGCATGGTACAGTGGTCGCCAAGCCCAAGAGGTCAGGGAGTTCCAATCTCAGTTTTTGCCGGTTTACAGCCTGCTGGTGATAGCGCCACAGAGAGACTGCAAAAAGTGATTGAAGCGATTTAAACCACGAAATGAAATCTAACGAGCGCCCCGACTCGCGCTCGCGTGCGTTGGGTCAAAACGGGGCAAGACTGCGCGAGGCAGCATACACGCCTGGCACCCATCGTCGGTATGGCATACCAGCGCTGGGTGGCGTTGACAACGGGCCCGCTCTACGCGGCAGCCAGCCATTGGCATGTATCTGTTTGCGTTTGGCGTGACTGAAGATAGCTGGGACAAATGGGATGCCTCTCAGGCCACACCACAAGATGGAGGTGCGCCCGGCTCTGACGGCCGGCTTCGGCCGCAGCCGCGGCAGCCAAGACCGGCTCGTCGTCGAGAGCTGCGCACATTCCAAAACTGCGCGCGTATTCGGACCTGAGCCACCATCAGTTTCTGGCAATAAGCGGTAGCGTTTCGATAGTTTATAACAATCGCCGAATGAGCGTGCCCCCATTTTCCGGATCGAAGGACTTCCAGGTGTCCCCTGGCCCCGAAGGGGACTCAGCCTCATGTAAAAATGCAGTTGCTATTGGCATACAACAGCGGCATCAAGCAGTCCTCCTCAACTGCATCACGTGGGTTTCATTAAGCGCCGGAGCAGATGAGTTTGCAGACGTAAATCCAGTCCGTTGGGGTAATTTAATTACTCCAAATCTCCTTTTTCAACAAGTAATTATACGTGCTTTAACGGCAAAGAAAATTGCACGCAAAATTGCATGACCATGGAACACCGTACAACATACCTACTAATAGCTCTGCATCAGAAGTTGCGATGATGGCGCATTAAGTTTGGTCATTGAGGGTCATTCTAACGTGCTTCGCAGATTCGACCCCCGTACAAGCAGCAACAGTGCTTCGACGATCAAATAACCCGCCCTGGGAAGCTTCTTTCAAACAGCATGACAAGTCGTATGCGTCTGCAGTCAGGACTTCGGGTTCGGGTAGATTACAATGACCGTTTCCACGCGGAAAAATAACTGTAAAATATACAAATCGCTCAACGGACGAGATTTTGCTAACTATTTTGAGATATCAGTGATGGGTGCAATGCGTATGCGAATATCATGTTAGCGCCTGTTTTAAGATGGAAGGATACAAATACCAGACTGAGTTTATTCAGCTCCGCGGTAAGGCTACAATATCGCGCGAAGACGTTCCATCGGTGCGAGGGTTCTGCTGGCTCTCCCCCAGAACACAGTGCAGTGGTGCGTATGAAGCGCAAAGCGGTCGATGGCCGGCCCTGTGTCCATCGCCCAAACAGTTCTCGTAGCTGATGGGTGCACAAAATGCCTTGGCACCATTCTTCACGCGCGATGCCGCCTGATCCATCATGCTGAATTGGCGCGGTGAAATGTAAAAAACACCCACGGAAGCAGCAAAGAAATCGAACGAAGACGCGCGACGCAATGCACTGTTCAGCCTTGACAGTTTGGATCAATTAAAAAATCATCACCTGTCCCTGCGCTCTCGCTTCTCCGCGATGGCGAAATAAGTCGTTTTTCCCTATGCGTTTCGAGAATTGCGTTGAGTGAAGCACCAAACAATGCCAAGATGAGTCGTACAAACGTGCAAACAATGCCAAGATGACCCGTACAAACGTGCAAATGCATACACAGCTCATATCCACTGGAGATATCGAGCAGTACGTGAAGTGACTCAAGAGTTCCATGGGAACTCGCACACGAGTGAACCGCACGCCGTAACTAGCCATGGTAGCTGCCAGTCCTCATCTCGTTGAGATTGAGGCGACTGCGTCCAGAAATAATGAAACATGTTCAACTCTCCCCAACAGGGCTGGCTGACTGCATCCAAGTTTGAACAGCCTTAGGAATGTATCTACAGCAATGCAACGTTGCCAATGTTGCTTTTCATCAATATTATACCTTTTGCGCTTGGGAAAAGGCTTGAAAGAACTGCGGCAGATCAATTTACCTACGTCTGTGAAACGAGCCACAGTGCGTCGACCCATTACATATCAATGCTCAGCAACTTTGGCAACACGTGCAACGGTCAAAGCCTGTCGCGAGGTAGCCTTCCCGTCAGTAGGGCACCAGACTGCCGTGCCGGCGGGGAACGTCACCGTGGCCCCCTGTTAGACCTTCTGCAGCGGCGCTGCCCTGGCCGGTCGGAGCGGCGGCGCTAACTCCCGGTCAGCCTGCCCTTCAGCGGCGCAAGACCTGCGGCGGTGCCGCACTGGCCGGTCGGAGCGGCGGCGCTAACTCCCAGTCAGCCTACCCTCTCAGCGGCGCCGCCCCGGCCGGTCGGAGCGGCGGCGCTAACTCCCGGTCAGCCTGCCCCTCAGTGGCGCAATGTGTCGAGAATGCGCCGCCACGCCAGCCAGACGGCAGGCGGCCGTGCCACACGGACGCTCCATACGAGCTGGGCGCTGGAGCGCAGCTAACTCAGCGACGCCGCTTCACAGAGCGGCGGCGCACCGAGCTGGTCGGACGGCGGAGGTGGTACCCCGAACAGACCACACAGCACGAGATGACACCCAGGAGTGATCGCAGCGACGGGTGGTGTCGCAGGACGGGTCGCTGTCAGGGGCGGCACCCGACAGGACCGATCGCTGCCAAATGCGGCGGCGCGCGACTGATCGCTCTCAGAGAAGGTGCCGCATGGAGCAGGACGGGGCTCACACAGGCCGCCGCCCACAACGGCTGCACATCAGAAGGCGGCACTGCAGGAGTCGTGACGCCTCTCACACATGATGCGGCTGGCCGGCGGTGTGAACTGGGACCGCCCCGAACAGGAACCGCTCCAGACAGGCTCCCTCCCGCCGCCCCAACCTCGGCTCGGGCAGGGCTCCGGCGGCGGCGCCAGCAGCCGACCACGCTTCGGATCGACCGGACGCCGCTTCCCATGCTGTGCGGGCCACCTCGGGCCAGCCGTCGCGTGAAGCCGGCCATTACTGTGCGGGGCGTAGCTGACGCAGCGCCGCTGTCGGTGCCGCAGCGCAACGGACCGCGGCGCCGCCGTCGCCGCCGCGCAGGACCGGCGCCTCCTCCGCCGCCTCGCCGGGGGGCGCCGCGGCGGAGCTGTCGTCACCACATCAAAAGGAGCCACCGTGTGACTGCCGTGACGGCAACGGAGGAAGCCGTAGCATGAATGGAGCCGACGCGTCAGAGCGTCGCGCCATTTCTGTCTACGTCACACCATACAAAGCTAAGGCATTACTTTGGCCGCAACATCATACAGAGCTGCAGCAGCACCAGCGTTCTCGTAGATACCGTAGAAAAGGAGCACAAGCACTGCTGTAGCTGCGTCACCAATGGAGCTCTACAGCATTACTGTGGCCGCCACATAAAAATAACTAAAGTAATACCACGGCCGCCACAGCACAGAAACCATGGTATTACCATTGCCGCCACACCACAGAAGTATAGTATCGCCGCGGCCGCTACACCACAGAACTTAAGTATTGCCGTGGCCGCCATATCACAGGAGCCCGAGCGCCACTGTCCCCGCAAAACGAATGGTGCGCCAGCGTTTCCAGCCGCGCCGCCCTGCAGCCGCGGCAGTGGCGGACCGGCCAGACGGCCGTTTCCAGCCGCGCCGCCCTGCCGCCGCGGCATGGCGGCCGGCCAGACGGGCGTTTACAGCCGCGCCGCCCTGCAGCCTCGGACAGTGGCGGCCCCCCCCCCCCCCCCCCCCCAGACGGCCGTTTCCAGCCGCGCCGCCCTGTAGCTGCGGCAGTGGCGGCCGGCCAGACTGCCGTTTCCAGCGCGGCCGCCCTGTAGCCGCGGCCAGGAAGGCCCCCCCCCCCCCCCACAGAAGCCGTTTCCAGGGGCGCACCTCCCTGCGCAGCAGTAGCTGGCGCGGCCGGCCAGACGGCCGTTTCCGGGCGCGCCGCACTGTAGAAGAGCAAAGTGGCGGCAGGCAGAGCCCAGGACGGCCGTTCCAGGCGCGCCGAACTGCAGCCGAGCCAGTGGCGGCCGGCACAGAGGCCGTTTTCCAGAGGCCGCCGCCCTGCAGCCGCGGCAGTGGCGGGCCGGCCAGACGGCCGCCGCACTCACCTTGCTCTTGTCGTCCGAGTCGCCGCTCTGGCCGCCGTCCGACTTGGCCGACCTCACCGACTTGAGCGAGATGGTGTCCGTCGGCCCGTTCGGACTGGGCTTGGCCGCGGCGCCGGCCCCGTCCGCGCGCGTGAAGTTCTCATCTAGCAGCTCATTGACCACGGCGTAGTCGCTCGAATCAAGGCTGTCAATTTCGACAAGCGGCGCGCGGGCCGAGGTAGAGCCGTGACTGGCAGGTGGCACCTCCAGGAACAGGTGGGCGCCGTCGGCGTCGGCTGTCCGGTGGTTGCTGCGGGGCGGCGTGCTGGCCGCCGCAGCGCCCCTCATCGGCGCGGACATGACCGCCAGCTGGGCGCGCGGGGGCACGGGACGGCAGCTGTCCCCCGGCACACCACCATCGGAGCCTGGCGCGCACAGGGCGCCAACGCTCGCCGCCGCCGCGCACAGTCGCCGGTCGGCGTGCCACGCAGCGCCGCGCCCTCGC
>NW_023597034.1:1287037-1301122 GCF_011947565.3 Pollicipes pollicipes
GCCGGCCGCCACTGCCGCGGCTGCAGGGCGGCGTGCCTCCTGGAAACGGCCGTCTGGCCGGCCGCCACTGCCGCGGCTGCAGGGCGGCGCGCCTGGAAACGGCCGTCTGGCTCTGGCCGGCCGCGCCACTGCCGCGGCTACAGGGCGGCGCGCCTCCTGGAAACGGCCGTCTGGCCGGCCGCCACTACTGCGGCTGCAGGGCGGCGCGCCTGGAAACGGCCGTCTGGCTCTGGCCGGCCGCCACTGCCGCGGCTACAGGGCGGCGCGCCTCCTGGAAACGGCCGTCTGGCCGGCCGCCACTACTGCGGCTGCAGGGAGGTGCGCCTGGAAACGGCCGTCTGGGGGGGGGGGCCGTCACTGCCGCGGCTACAGGGCGGCGCGCCTGGAAACGGCCGTCTGGCCGGCCGCCACTGCCGCAGCTACAGGGCGGCGCGGCTGGAAACGACGCCGTCTGGGGGGGGGGGGGGGGGGGCCGCCACTGCCGAGGCTTGCAGGGCGGCGCGGCTGGAAAGGCCGTCTGGCCGGTCGCCACTGCCGCGGCTGCAGGGCGGCGCGGCTGGAAACGCTGGCGCACATTCGTTTTGCGGGGACAGTGGCGCTCGGCTCCTGTGATATGGCGGCCACGGCAATACTTAAGTTCTGTGGTGTAGCGGCCGCGGCGATACTATACTTCTGTGGTGTGGCGGCAATGGTAATACCATGGTTTCTGTGCTGTGGCGGCCGTGGTATTACTTTAGTTATTTTTATGTGGCGGCCACAGTAATGCTGTAGAGCTCCATTGGTGACGCAGCTACAGCAGTGCTTGTGCTCCTTTCTACGGTATCTACGAGAACGCTGGTGCTGCTGCAGCTCTGTATGATGTTGCGGCCAAAGTAATGCCTTAGCTTTGTATGGTGTGACGTAGACAAAATGGCGCGACGCTCTGACGCGTCGGCTCATTCATGCTACGGCTTCCTCGTTGCCGTCACGGCAGTCACACGGTGGCTCTTTTGATGTGGTGACGACAGCTCCGCCGCGGCGCCCCCGGCGAGGCGGCGGAGGAGGCGCCGGTCCTGCGCGGCGGCGACGGCGGCGCCGCGGTTCCGTTGCGCTGCGGCACCGACAGCGGCGCTGCGTCAGCTACGCCCGCACAGTAATGGCCGGCTTCACGCGACGGCTGCCCGAGGTGGCCCGCACAGCATGGGAAGCGGCGTCCGGGTCCGATCCGAAGCGTGGTCGGCTGCTGGCGCCGCCGACGGAGCCCTGCCCGAGCCGAGGTTGGGCGGCGGGAGGAGCTGTCTGGAGCGGTTCCTGTTCGGGGCGGTCCCAGTTCACACCGCCGGCCAGCCGCACATGTGTGAGAGGCGTCACGACTCCTGCAGTGCCGCCTTCTGATGTGCAGCCGTTGGGGCGGCGGCCTGTGTGAGCCCCGTCCTGCTCCATGCGGCACCTTCTCTGAGAGCGATCAGCAGTCGCGCGCCGCCGCATTTGGCAGCGATCGGTGTCCTTCGGGTGCCGCCCCACAGCGACCCGTCCTGCGACACCACCCGTCGCTGCGATCACTCCTGGGTGTCATCTCGTGCGTGTGGTCTGTTCGGGGTACCACCTCCGCCGTCCGACAGCTCGGTGCGCCGCCGCTCTGTGAAGCGGCGTCGCTGAGTTAGCTGCGCTCCAGCGCCCAGCTCGTATGGAGCGTCCGTGTGGCAACGGCCGCCTGCCGTCTGCTGGCGTGGCGGCGCATTCTCGACACATTGCGCCACTGAGGGGCAGGCTGACCGGGAGTTAGCGCCGCCGCTCCGACCGGCCGGGGCGGCGCCGCCGCGAGAGGGTAGGCTGACTGGGAGTTACGCCGCCGCTTCCGACCGGCCATGCGGCAACCGCCAGGTCTTGCGCCGCTGAAGGGCAGGCTGACCGGGAGTTAGCGCCGCCGCTCCGACCGGCCAGGGCAGCGCCGCTGCAGAAGGTCTAACAGGGGGCCACGGTGACGTTCCCCGCCGGCACGGCAGTCTGGTGCCCTACTGACGGGAAGGCTACCTCGCGACAGGCTTTGACCGTTGCACGTGTTGCCAAAGTTGCTGAGCATTGATATGTAATGGGTCGACCGCACTGTGGCTCGTTTCACAGACGTAGGTAAATTGATCTGCCGCAGTTCTTTCAAGCCTTTTCCCAAGCGCAAAAGGTATAATATTGATGAAAAGCAACATTGGCAACGTTGCATTGCTGTAGATACATTCCTAAGGCTGTTCAAACTTGGATGCAGTCAGCCAGCCCTGTTGGGGAGAGTTGAACATGTTTCATTATTTCTGGACGCAGTCGCCTCAATCTCACGAGATGAGGGACTGGCAGCTACCATGGCTAGTTACGGCGTGCGGTTCACTCGTGTGGCGAGTTCCCATGGAACTCTTGAGTCACTTCACGTACTGCTCGATATCTCCAGTGGATATGAGCTGTGTATGCATTTGCACGTTTGTACGGGTCATCTTGGCATTGTTTGCACGTTGTACGACTCATCTTGGCATTGTTTGGTGCTTCACTCAACGCAATTCTCGAAACGCATAGGGAAAAACGACTTATTTCGCCATCGCGGAGAAGCGAGAGCGCAGGGGACAGGTGATGATTTTTTAATTGATCCAAACTGTCAAGGCTGAACAGTGCATTGCGTCGCGCGTCTTCGTTCGATTTCTTTGCTGCTTCCGTGGGTGTTTTTTACATTTCACCGCGCCAATTCAGCATGATGGATCAGGCGGCATCGCGCGTGAAGAATGGTGCCAAGGCATTTTGTGCACCCATCAGCTACGAGAACTGTTTGGGCGATGGACACAGGGCCGGCCATCGACCGCTTTGCGCTTCATTACGCACCACTGCACTGTGTTCTGGGGGGAGGCCAGCAGAACCCTCGCACCGATGGAACGTCCTTCGCGGCGATATTGTAGCCTTACCGCGGAGCTGAATAACTCAGTCTGGTATTTGTATCCTTCCATCTTAAAACAGGCGCTAACATGATATTCGCATACGCATTGCACCCATCACTGATATCTCAAAATAGTTAGCAAAATCTCGTCCGTTGAGCGATTTGTATATTTTACAGTTATTTTTCCGCGTGGAAACGGGTCATTGTAATCTACCCGAACCCGAAGTCCTGACTGCAGACGCATACGACTTGTCATGCTGTTTGAAAGAAGCTTCCCAGGGCGGGTTATTTGATCGTCGAAGCACTGTTGCTGCTTGTACGGGGGTCGAATCTGCGAAGCACGTTAGAATGACCCTCAATGACCAAACTTAATGCGCCATCATCGCAACTTCTGATGCAGAGCTATTAGTAGGTATGTTGTACGGTGTTCCATGGTCATGCAATTTGCGTGCAATTTTCTTTGCCGTTAAAGCACGTATAATTACTTGTTGAAAAAGGAGATTTGGAGTAATTAAATTACCCAACGGACTGGATTTACGTCTGCAAAACTCATCTGCTCCGGCGCTTAATGAAACCCACGTGATGCAGTTGAGGAGGACTGCTTGATGCCGCTGTTGTATGCCAATAGCAACTGCATTTTTACATGAGGCTGAGTCCCCTTCGGGGCCAGGGGACACCTGGAAGTCCTTCGATCCGGAAAAATGGGGGCACGCTCATTCGGCGATTGTTATAAACTATCGAAACGCTACCGCTTATTGCCAGAAACGATGGTGGCTCAGGTCCGAATACGCGCGCAGTTTTGGAATGTGCGCAGCTCTCGACGACGAGCCGGTCTTGGCTGCCGCGGCTGCGGCCGAAGCCGGCCGTCAGAGCCGGGCGCACCTCCATCTTGTGGTGTGGCCTGAGAGGCATCCCATTTGTCCCAGCTATCTTCAGTCACGCCAAACGCAAACAGATACATGCCAATGGCTGGCTGCCGCGTAGAGCGGGCCCGTTGTCAACGCCACCCAGCGCTGGTATGCCATACCGACGATGGGTGCCAGGCGTGTATGCTGCCTCGCGCAGTCTTGCCCCGTTTTGACCCAACGCACGCGAGCGCGAGTCGGGGCGCTCGTTAGATTTCCATTTCGTGGTTTAAATCGCTTCAATCACTTTTTGCAGTCTCCTCTGTGGCGCTATCACCAGCAGGCTGTAAACCGGCAAAAACTGAGATTGGAACTCCCTGACCTCTTGGGCTGGCGACCACTGTACCATGCTTGATCACCTGCTAAGTGCACCGAGTTTGGTAGCTACATCTCGAATGCATATGTCCAGGGCCAAGCCACACGCTCCGGCTGCCGCACCGTTTGCGGTCTCGCCCTCCGATGGACCTCGGTGGGACCTCTCCTCGTTTGCAGCCTCACCCCGGTGGGATGTCGGTGGGACCTCTCCTCACCTGCGGCGCTCACCCCCGGTGGATGTCGGTGGGACCTCTCCTCGCTTGCGGCCTCACCCCCGGTGGATGTCGGTGGATGTCGGTGGGACCTCTCCTCGCCTGCGGTCTCGCCTCCGGTGGATGTCGGTGGGACCTCTCCTCACCTGCGGTCTCGCCTCCGGTGGATGTCGGTGGGACCTCTCCTCACCTGCGGTCTCACCTCCGGTGGATGTCGGTGGGACCTCTCCTCACCTGCGGTCTCGCCTCCGGTGGATGTTGGTGGGACCTCTCCTCACCTGCGGTCTCACCTCCGGTGGATGTCAGTGGGACCTCTCCTCGCCTGCGGTCTCACCTCCGGTGGATGTCGGTGGGACCTCTCCTCGCCTGCGGTCTCACCTTCGGTGGATGTCGGTGGAGCCTGTCATCGCCACATTGGATTCCTCGAGCTGCACTCTTACAAAGCGCTAGCATCCCAGCTCTACCCGGGAGCTCACGCTGAGGTGGAGTGAATTTGAGATGGCGACACGGACTCCAGCCAGCGTGACATTTAGGACTTTTGGAGACGTTTTACGCAGAAAATGTGTTGGAGTTTTCTTGAGTTATTGGAAAAGTCACGAAGTTACATTCATGACAAAATTTTGGTTGCGGACAACTACGATTGCAAACATTGTAACCGATGATATTAAAAGGTCAAACAAGTTTATTTTAGATGCGCAGAACTCGAATGCTTTTCTTTGCATTTTCAATGTGTTGGCATGGCAATGACCTGGATGTTATGAGGTCGAATACAGCTGCATGGTAAGTCACTCCAGTTTTCATGGCATCGGACATCTTGACGACTCGGCCGTGCCGATTGCAGCCAGTGACGACGACAGAATCACAGGGCTCGCTGGACATAACGCTATGCCATCCCCAAGTTGAGAGACTCTTAGTCTTACACTGAGATTCACCAGGCATGGCTGTGCTCTTAGTTCCCGCCCGCTGAACAGAGGCCGCGGGCCGCCCGCGCTGCCGCTCGTTGCAGCTGCTCAGAGGGCGTTCGAGGGTGGCAGGTCTGTCGCTGCCTGCGGGGCTGTTTCGAAAGCGCCATCCGTTGCGCTGCCGGCTTGTGTCGTATTGAGCGTGGCGCGCGGTTAAAAATTACGACAGGCATTCCAGGTATTCTGAGTGTTGTCTGATATGGTCGTCCGGCCAATAGCCGCGGGCGAGCTGGCGATGGCGGGCGCCGGGCGTGCGGCCGGTCGGTGCCGACGTCCCCCGGTCCAGCGCCGCGGGAAGGAAGGGGGGGGGGGGGGGCTCCGACGGTTCAGGGCCGGCTCATTATTTATCGCGCCGCCGTCGGCCGGTATTGAGTCGCCGGGCTTTTACCAAGCCCGTCGTTTGCTTCTCAGTGTTGGCGACGTCGAATAAAGTGGGTCCGCTGGCGCGACCTCGGGCTCCCCAGGGTGGCGCGCAGCCGGCAAGACGAAAAGGCGCTCTCCTCTCCGGGCAGGGGCTCACCCCTCCCTCGGGTAAGGACGTGTCAGAGTCGTGGCGCAGCCCGATAGTTCCACGTTCCTTTTAACCAGCTTTGCTTCTGATGCCGCCATTTACATACGTTACCACGCCCACCACCCGTGTGTCAATGCCAGAGCTGCACTGTGCTGGGCTTCTCATACACGGTCACGGTCAGTTCACCGACTGACATTGACAGAGTCGGATGACTTGTCAGCGGAGGCCAGAGCACTCGATAGGATTTCGTAGTAGCAGTGCTTCCCTGCAACGGCCGGTCGACGCGTCACTAGCCTGTGGTGGGCCGCTCCATTCAGCCGCAGGCGTTGCCTCTGAATCTACACTCAATGGCTTCTTCTTAGTGATGTTTAAGGGGATGTACGGCGCAAGCCAGCGCGCATTTTTGACGGTGCTGTGAGTATTTTAGCGCCCACCTGATCTGGCTTTGACCTGGCATCGAACTCGGGCCTCCCGCGCCGACCTGGAAGTCGCCGTCTGAGCAGCGACCCGTAACTCTCTGTGACGTGACGACCGTGACGTCCGTGACGCCAGGCAAACACACACACACACACACCACACACACACACCACCCAACACACACACCACACACACACACACACACACACACACACAACACCACACACACACACACACACACAACACACACACACACACCACACACACACACACACACACACACACACACACACACACACACACACACACACACACACACACACACACACACACACACCACACACACACACACACACACACACACACACCCACACACACACACACACACACACACACACGCAGCGCGCCTGTTGCCACTCGCCCAGGTCCTGTCCGAGCCCCGTGACGTTTTGCGAAGCCTTGGAGGGTGAGACACTCCGCCTCCTGTCAGCTGGTGCGTGACACGCGGAGGGCATGACAGCCGCTGACACCTGGGATCACCGCAGCAGCTCGCCACCTCGTGAAGCGACGACGGGCGTCAGCCAGATCCCAGCAGATCGCAGCTGGGGCTGACTCCAAACGACAACGATGTGGTCAGGTCATTGCGCGGACTCGTGCAAGATGCCATTTCAGCCACTTTCCTTCTTATTCGGAAAGTAATTAAATAAAACTAAATGAAAGGTTCTCCCTTGTTCGGAAAATAAATAAGATAGACTGACAGACAATGTTACACAGCACCGCCCAGTCCGTAAGTTTGCTAAGTTTTACTCAGCCAAGTTCGGTCCCAAAGCCAAGTAGCAGGAGCAGACCAGTTGGGAGTTGGGTTATCGAACTAGATTATACAGATATGTTTGACTGTAGTTCATCGCTTAAGCCAATCCATCGATCACTCCTGTGCCTTTTGATAGACCCTTCGGCTGGGACATCCGGCCTCGATTGCCAGTCACGAACCGATGGAGAAACCGGGCCGGTCGATGAGGCGAATATTAATAGCGTCTATTGTATCGGTGCACCCTCCGACGGCAGCGGCGGCCGATCCGTTCCCATGTCAGCCCGGGGCTCGCTGCTGTCGTCACCAGTGGGCCGCACCGCCGAACTGTTCCCATTCCGGGCTGAGCTCTCGTCTCTCGGTGGACCGGACCGCCCGGCGACGGCAATTTCCTGACGACGAAGACAAACGTCTCCTTCCGCGCCTGCCGCCGGCCGCACCATTCTGGCGCCGGGACACGGGGGGTGTTCGACGCAGGCGGCCGCGGGCACGGAGAGCACCGTGCGCCGGCAGGCCGAAACACGGAGAGCGCCGGAGGCGGTCAGAGCCGCGGCGAGTGTCCGACACGGGCGGCCGGGGACATGGTGTGTGCTCTCGGACCGCGCGCCCTGTCTCACGCGGCGGTGTATTTTCGGTGACGCGGCGCGTGCTGGCCTCCCCGGCCCTCCGGCTCACCACCCCGTCTTGGCGCGTGGCCCAGTGTCTCCGCAGCGCCTCCCGGCGCCGTGTCCGAGCCATTGCGGCGGCGGACGTGCCCCGTAACCGTTTAACGGCGCCGCTGCGCCATCCTATCGCCGCGCGAGTCCCATTGGCCGCTGTTTGTGTTGGCGGCGTGCTCGGCCGCCTGGCCAGCGGTGTGAATTCATTAATATAGCGCGACGGCGGCTAATTCTGGCGCGGTGCCGTGATGCGGCGCACACGGCCGGTGGGTCATCCGTCCGTACGTCAGTAGCGGGCTGCTCCCGGGGCTGGGTCGCAGCAGAGGTGCTGCTGCCGGAGCTGTATCACGGCGAAGGTGCGGCCCGCGGAGCTGGGTCACAGCAGAGGTATCTTACCCATAGCTGAGTCACAGCAGAGGTGTTTTACCCGGAGCTGGGTCACGGCAGAGGTGCCGCTGCCGGAACTAGGTCACAGCGGAGGTACCGCTGCCGGAATTGGGTCACGGCGGAGGTGCGGCCCCCGGAGCTGGGTCACAGCAGAGGTACCGTACCCGGAGCGGAGTCACAGCAGAGGTACCGTACCCGGAGCTGGGCCACGGCAGAGGTGCCGCTGCCGGAACTGGGTCACGGTGGAGGTACCGCCGCCGGAGCTGGGTCACGGCGGAGGTGCGACCCCCGGAGCTGGGTCACAGCGGAGGTGCGAGCCCCGGAGCTGGGTCACAGCAGAGGTACCGTACCCGGAGCTGGGTCATGGGAAAGGTGTGAATATGAGAGCTGATTTACGGTAAAAGTGCCGCTCAGTTTTTGGAGCTTGGTCTAGGGCGTCTAGGGCAGAGATACCGCTCTCAGAGCCCATCACGGCATAGGCGCCGCTCTGTGAAGTGATGCAGGCAGGTGTTCTTCCTTTACCGCCGGGGGCCGCGTGGCTGTTGGCTCCCGCGGCAGCGCCCAATGCTATTTGTAAGTGATGTTCGATATGGCGCCGGTTGATTTTCACGGAAGCGACTGTGCTGCGAGAGGCTGCCCAATTTAGCAGCTCCATCGGCAGAAATGGCTCTCCAATGCGACCAATCGGGCTCCGATGGCACCCTCCACGCCCGGGGCAGGAAAAACGAGAGCCGCCCGCCGCCGCTGCCGAGGAGGGGGGGGGGGGGGGCGGGTTCTGACACGCGTCTTCTTCACCTCAGGGCCCGGTCGTGCCAAAGGCAGCGCCGCCGATTTAAAGCTGACTGAGAATTATTGGACCGTATTAGAGTATTAGAGTATTCAGCTCCCGCAGCGAACTGACACTGTCACAGTGATCAAGTCAACGGAAATAGTCCGCTGCATACAGAATGTGATTGAAGCTATGTGTGCCTATGCCACGCGCTCGGCGAAAGCAAACATGATTAGATTATGGTGTCCTTTTGCAAGACAGGAACATTTTGTGTGACCGAAAAGTATGCCTTTTCAAATATGAGGACCATAAGACTAGTAATATCGATGCGCGCTTGACCCAGTTCTGTCCCGCCTGTCCCCACGAAAGCTCGGCGCCCGCCGGCGGCACCGGAGGCCCGACGTCTGGTTGGCGACGCCATGACGGACCGGCAGCGGTCTCCGGCCTACCCGACCCCACCTCACCCGACCCAGCCCCATCAGTCCCCGACTCGACCCGACCCAGCCCGACCAGCTCCCCACGGGCCCTGCCCGGACCTGTCCGGCCTGACTCAAACCAGCTCCACCCAGCCCGACCTCACCCGACCCAGTCCCACCAGCTCTCGACGGGCTCTGCCCGGACCAGACCGGCCTGACTCAAACCAGCTCCACCCAGCCCGACCTCACCCGACCCAGTCCCACCAGCTCCCGACGGGCCCTGCCCGGACCAGACCGGCCTGGCTCAAACCAGCTCCACCCAGCCCGGCCTCACCCGACTCTGTCTAGCCAAGCCAAACCCATCCCGACCCCGCCCGACGCTCCCAGCCCGCCCGGCGGCCCCACCTAACGCTCCCAGCCCGCCCGGCGGCCCTACCCGACGCTCCCAGCCCACCGACGGCCCTACCCGACGCTTCCAGCCCGCCCGGTGGCCCCACCTAATGCTCCCAGCCCGCCCGGCGGCCCTACCTGAAGCTCCCAGCCCGCCCGGCGGCCCCAGCTAACGCTCCCAGCCCGCCGACGGCCCTATCCGACGCTGCCAGCCCTCCCGGCGGCCCTACTCGACGCTGCCAGCCCGCCCGGCGGCTCTATCCGACGCTCCCAGCCCGCCCGGAGGCCTCAGCTAACGCTCCCAGCCCGCCGACGGCCCTATCCGACGCTGCCAGCCCGCCCGGCGGCCCTACTCGACGCTGCCAGCCCGCCGGCGGCCCTACTCGACGCTCCCAGCCCGCCGACGGCCCCGCCCAGCGCGCTGACATGACGGAAACGCCGAGACGGGCCGCCAGTTTGGTCACGGCCTGCGCCGATGTAGCGGCGGGCGGTACCCGGCGCGTGCGGAGCGTCCCGCCTCTGGGCCGACAACACGGCGCTGAGCAGCCATTCGACCGCGCCGTAGCGGCGCCGACAGCCGACAGTGTTCCACGGCGGGCCCGGTCGACCAGCGTGTTGAGGAGAGCGTGGTCGCTGAGCAGTGTTCAATCGCGGGAGGGTTTTCTCCGTCGCCGGCTGGCACCAGACGGCACGTCACGAACGCTCTCGGCGCCGGGCTAGGACCGATGGGCCGTGGCGCCGCTGCAGCAGGCGGCGGCCGCCAATCTGTCGCGGTACCCCGCTTCCGGGGATGTGGCGGCCGAGCCGGGTCCGTCTGGTCTCGTGTCTTGGCCGATCGGCACGCCCGAGCCGGGTCCGTCTGGGTTCGTGTCTTGGCCGATCGGCGCGCCCGAGCCGGGTCCGTCTGGGCTCGTGTCCGTTGGCCGATCGGCGCGCCCGAGCCGGGTCCGTCTGGTCTCGTGCCGTGGCCGATCGGCGCGCCCGAGCCGGGTCCGTCTGGTCTCGTGTCTTGGCCGATCGGCGCGCCCGAGCCGGGTCCGTCTGGGCTCGTGCCGTGGCCGATCGGCGCGCCGAGCCGAGTCCGTCTGGCTCGTGTCTTGGCCGATCGGCACGCCCGAGCCGGGTCCGTCTGGTCTCGTGTCTTGGCTGATCAGCGCGCCGAGCCGAGTCCGTCTGAGCTCGTGCCGTGGCCGATCGGCGCGCCCGAGCCGGGTCCGTCTGGGCTCGTGCCGTGGCCGATCGACGCGCCCGAGCCGGGTCCGTCTGGGCTCGTGCTGTGGCCGATCGGCGCGCCGAACCGAGTCCGTCTGGGCTCGTGCCGTGGCCGATCGGCGCGCCGAACCGAGTCCGTCTGAGCTCGTGCCGTGGCCGATCGACGCGCCGAGCCGGGTCCGTCTGGGCTCGTGCCGTGGCCGATCGCGCGCCCGAGCCGGGTCTGTCTGGGGTCGCGCCGTAGCCGATCAGCTCCCGCTATCTCGGACCGTGTTGTCGGCCGAGTTGCGTCCGGGCGTGCCTGGAGAGCGAGATCGATAGCACGCCGCTTCCGAGTGAGACGGATCCCGGCGGCGGCCAAGCTTAGAAGTGTGCCGTACATCGGCAGCCGGCCGGTCAGTCTGATGCATGGCGCCCGGCCGGTCAATCTGATGTATGACGCCCGGCCGGTCAGTCTGATGTATGGCAGCCGGCCGGTCAGTCTGATGTATGACGCCCGGCCGGTCAGTCTGATGTATGGCGCCCGGCCGGTCAGTCTGATGTATGACGCCCGGCCGGTCAGTCTGATGTATGGCAGCCGGCCGGTCAGTCTGATGTATGACGCCCGGCCGGTCAGTCTGATGTATAGCAGCCGGCCGGCCAGTCTGATGTATGGCAGCCGGCCGGTCAGTCTGATGTATGGCGCTCGGGCGCCAACGCCTCCGCCAGCGCCCGTGTCTCTGCATCAATGTGTAGAATGCGTGCGGCCGAGCTGGGGATAGACCCCGCGTTTGAGCTCGGGACAGATCCCGCGGCCGAGCTGGGGGATAGACTCCGCGTTTGAGCTGGGGACAAACCCGGAGACGGCCGAGCTGGGGGATAGACTCCGCGTTCGAGCTGGGGATAAACCGGGAGACGGCCGAGCTGGGGATAGACTCCGCGGCCGAGCTGGGAATAAACCCGGAGGCGGCTGAGCTGGGGGATAGACCCCGCGTTCGAGCGGGGGATAGACTCCGCGGCCAAGCTGCGGATAAACCCGGAGACGACCGAGCTGGGAGATAGATCCCACGCCCGAGCTGGAGGATAGACCTGGAGCTGGAGCTAGACCGGAGTAAAGCAGCCGAGACGGGGTTTGACCTGTAGGCCGAGGTAGTACACAAACCTGGCGGCCGAGTATCGAACGTCGGGACAGGCGAATCGCACCGCTCCTGCTCCTGCTGCTTTTGAACGTTCTAGAGTTCAAGATTAGCCGACTTGGGCCGATGTCGCCTACTTTACTATTTCTTGTCGAGAGATGGCCTACAGGTGTGGTGCGTGTATACGCCACCTAATACACGGTTTAGGGATTTGACTTGATTATGACGTATTCATTCTACGTCCAAGTGAACTCACTTCAGAGGAGTTCAAGCACTATGGCTGTCGCAACTCGGCAATCATGACTATGCCCCGAGTTAGGCCCATGTCTTCTGTTCGTGGGGCAGATTTAATCAACTTAACCGGGCTAATGCTTGTATCTGACAAACTTTGCAATTCATTACGCTTGCGAACTGCAACAACTGTGTTTTAAAAAGTCTACTTCACTCTTAGCGGTAAAATGTTTAAATCCAGCTAATGTACCAAAACTGCGCTTTGATGGCTTCCTCCCTTGTCACGCATTTCAAACATACGTGTATTACACAAACCTTATCCGCAGAGTAATCTGTAAGTATTGTGAGTTCCTCTGCTGATAATAATGCCCGCTCAATGGGCCCCAAGACTTGTCGAGTGAACATTTCACGGCATAGGCATATTCACTGATATAGAATGTTGTATCGCAAGCATGAGCAGCATTGTATGTGTAAGTTGCGTTTGTCATGACATTCTAGGTCTTGTTCTCGTGCATGTATTTTGATTGGCTTGCAATGTGGGACATAAGTTTTCGTGAAGCATAACATGCCAGTTTATGAGTGGCCCTGGTGCAGTTCAGGACGGAAGATACCTTCACGCTTCAGTGATTCCTCGATGCTTTTCATGACCCAGTATATTCTGTTATATTGCAGGCCGATTATTACCAGCATGATAATTAAGGAACGACAGACAGGGCCCTCCCTGCATCGAGTTGCCTGGCAATTAAAAAGTGAAATGGGGAATCTTAGCTTTTAGCTTTCGGAAACCAGTTTTAATATTATTATTGATTGTGCTTCACAAGTAATGACAACTTTTAACAACTGCCCCCCTCCATCTGGCGTCTAGACAAAAGCTCCAGTGCTGCCCCCCTCCCCTTTGCCTTAGCGTGCTACAAGCAGCAAGATGTTGGCATGTTGGTAAAGCTGTGATACATCCAATAATAGCGCAGATATTTACTATTTGAGGCTTGCCTTTAAACTGTCGCATGTTGCTGAATCCTGGACGATGTTTTCAGCGAATTTCCTTGACGCCATGCTTCTGCGTCCTATACGCATGGGATAGAACCAAAACACTATAAATGGCATCCCGAAGCATGATGATCACTGTCAGTCCTGATGAATAGCTCCTATAGCCTAATGTTGACTTCACCATCGACCAGGTGGGAACAAAGCGATACAAGTTGAGCAGTTAGATGCATGCACCCCGAAAATGTTTTTTAAAGCCATTGTAGCCTAATAAGGGCGTATTCTGACAAAAGTACGTCCGTCCTGCTAAAAAGAAAAGAAAACGCGACGGTGAGATATAATTTTCTACCGTCCCATTTTCTACGATAACTGCGCATTTATCATTGCGCTTCTCACTGCACAATTTGGTTACAAAACTCGATGGAGGAAAATTGCTCCCGACAGTGGAGGATTTTCGTGGAGGAGAATGTTTTTACTCTGAGCTTTACAAAGCTCGGAGGAGGAAATTTTAAAAACCCTATCCGTTGATGCCGTTTTTATTTAAAAATGGCCTCTTGTTATGTTTATTGTTGTGACATGCCATTCTGTCATATAATGGTTACAAATAAGGGTGCATTTGTTTTCATTCGTGCTGCTCTCGTGCTGCTGAAATTTGTTTCCTCATGTGCTCATGTGTCTATATCAGCCATCAGCCCGAGTAACCATGAGCATAGGAAGACTCCACCGACTCGACGGCTAGATTACACACATCAAAATTAGCCCCGTTAAGACTTCCAACCACACCACTAACAACGGATGGAAGCTGTTGATTGCCTTGTAATTTTGATCGATACCACGCAAATGATTTTTGTCGACAATGCCTCGCATAGCAAACGGTATCGTTAGAAAGGTCGCCCAAATTA